>NC_053022.1:168772870-168915664 GCF_003073215.2 Triticum urartu | reverse complement strand
CGGAGGCGGGTGCGGGGGGTGCTCGTCGGCGGCGGTGGAGCGGGGGAGGGTGCACCACACATACATGCGCCATTAGTAGTTTTGCAAAAAAGTATTAAAAATAATTTTTATACTAATGGCGCACCGTGGCACAGTGCGCCATTACAAGTTTGAACTAGTAATGGCGCACTATGCGACGGTGCGCCATTAGTAGTTTTGCAAAAAAGTAAAAAAAAAAGAATACAGTAGTGGCGCACTCAACGGTTGGTGCGCCATTAGTAGTTCTAACTACTAATGGCGCACTTTGCCCGGATGCGCCATTAGTATGTTTGAAAAAATGAAAAAAAAACATTTTTTACTAGTGGCGCACCTTGTGTCTGGTGCGCCATTAGTGTCTTGCACACTAATGGCATATCTTCACGTGGTGCGCCATTAGTAAATAGTAGTGGCGCACCACTTCTCTGGTGCGCCATTAGTGTCAATTTCATCTTTAGCCCTTTTCCTAGTAGTGCAAGTCCTATGAGTGCACCAACAGGCGAACCATGGTCTTCAACGACGATGGCACTTATGACTCCATGAGCAAAGGTGAAATGGAATCCCTCGAGTAAGTCGCCATGCACCGTCAAGTGAACAATGAAGAAGAACAAGTATTTTGTGATGAAGATTCAAGTCCCGCACTTGTTGTCTCCAAAGTCTTGACTCTCCAACATCACCAAGAAGAAGACCAATGATGCCACATATTCCACACTAAGGATGGCGTCAATGGACGATCCGTCAAGGTCATCATCGATGGAGGAAGTTGTCATAATCTCGCAAGTGAAGAACTTTGCTCCAAGCTCCAATTGCCCAAGACGAAGCATCCACATCCATACAAAGTGCAATGGCTTAGTGACTCCGGCACTATCCAAGTCGAGCACCGAGCACAAGTCTCCTTCAAGATCGGCGCCTACGAAGACACCTTGGAGTGCGACATCGTTCCAATGACCGTTCGTCATCTTTTCCTTGGACGGCCATGGAAATTCGATAGAGGAGTCGTACACAACGGCCTAACGAAGCACTACATCTTCAAGATGAAGGGCAAGGAGTACGTCCTCCATCCAATGTCGCCAAGTCAAGTGATCGCCGACAAGCAAGCCGCCCATCGTGGAGATCATAGTGAGAGAGCGAGCCACCAAAACGAGAGTGAGCGTCACAAGCCAAAATTGAGTGCCTCCACAATGAGCGAAAACAAGAACCTAGTTTTATTTGCCACTAAACATGAGATGAGAGAAGTGTGTGAGCACCCATCTAGTGTCCTACACTACGTCCTCGTGTGCAAGGACAATGCACCACAAACTAACACTTCTCACACTCTTCCTCTAGTGTTGTCTTCTCTTTTGCAGGAATTTCAAGATGTTTTTCCCGATGAGCTACCTCCGGGTCTACCTCCTCTACGAGGCATTGAGCACCGAATCGACCTCATCCCCGAAGCACCTCTTCCGAACAAAGCTCCTTACCGTGTCAACCCCGACGAAACAAAAGAAATACAAAGGCAAGTAAAGCATCTCATAGATCATGGACATGTGCGTGAAAGTTTGAGCCCTTGCGCCGTTCCGGTCATTCTTGTGCCAAAATGTGATGGTAGTTTTCGCATGTGCTCTGATTGTAGACCTATCAATGCTATCACCGTTCGCTATAGGTATCCCATTCCACGCCTAGATGATATGCTTGATGAGCTTAGCGGTGCCACTATCTTTTCCAAAATTGATCTTCAGAGTGGTTACTCTCAAATCCGCATACGAGAGGGTGATGAATGGAAAACCGCCTTCAAAACCAAGTTTGGTTTGTATGAGTGGTTAGTCAAGTCTATGGGTCTTTCGAAAGCACCGGGCACTTTTATGTGCCTCATGAATCATGTCTTTCGCCCTTACATTGGTATATTTGTTGTGGTCTACTTTGATGATATCCTTGTGTTTAGCAAATCTATCAAAGAGCATGTCACCCATGTCCGCACCGTTTTAAAAACTCTTAGAAAAGAGAACCTCTACGCTAATATGGAGAAATGCCTTTTTGGTGTTGATAAGGTCGTTTTCTTGGGTTTTGTTGTTTCTTCTAAGGGTGTTCATGTAGATGAGTGCAAGATCAATGCTATTAAGACTTGGCCGCAACCAACCAACTTGCATCAAGTGCGTAGTTTTCTTGGCCTTGCGGGTTTCTATCATCGCGTTGTGAAGGATTTTTGCACCATTGCTTCGCCTTTGCATGCCTTAAGCAAGAAGAATGCGCCTTTTGTTTGGAGACCATCCCAAGATACCGCATTCAATGAGCTTAAGAATTTGCTTACTCATGCTCCCGTGCTTGCTCTACCCAACTTCGACAAGCCTTTTGAAATTCATTGCGATGCTAGTGGTAATGGCATAGGAGGTGTGTTAACGCAAGAGAAGCGCCCCATAGCTTACTTTAGTGAGAAACTTTCCGGAGCGCAACTTAATTATCCCATCTATGACAAAGAGCTATACGCTTTAGTCCGTGTTTTGTGTGAATGGGAACATTACCTTCGTCCCCATGAGTTTATCATTCATACCGATCATGAGACTCTCAAGTATCTTAAGGGACAAACTAAGTTGAACAAGCGTCATGCTAAATGGAGTGAATTTATTGAGTATTTTCCCTATGTCATCAAGTACATCAAGGGTAAAGAAAACATCATAGTGGATGCTCTTTCCCGCATATGCATTCTTGTCACGCAACTTGAGTTAGATGTCATTGGCTTCGAGCATATCAAAGACTTGTATGAGCATGATGCAACTTTTGTTATTCCTTATGCCAAGTGTTTGTCAAATACATCTTGGGAACACTATTACATCAAAGACGGCTATCTTATGAAAGCTAACAAACTTTGAATCCCCGAGTCATATCTTCGTTTGTTGCTTTTGCAGGAATCGCATGGAGGAGGCTTAATGGGACACTTCAGACGCGACAAGACATTCGCTACGCTCTCGAAGAGCTACTTTTGGCCAAAGATGTTTCGGGACGTCAATCGCTTCACCAACCGGTGTTCTACATGCCGCAAAGCTAAGTCCAAAGCTCAATCTCATGGTCTCTATATGCCTTTACCAATTCCATACCAACCATGGGAAGACATTAGCATGGACTTCGTACTTGGTTTGCCTAGAACTCGAAATGGGAAAGATTCCATATTTGTCGTTGTGGACCGTTTCTCAAAAATGGCACATTTTATGCCTTGCCACAAGATAGACGATGCTTCAAATGTTGCTAATCTCTTTAGTAGGGAAATTTTGTGTTTTCATGGTGTGCCAAAACCATCGTCTCGGACTGCGACGTCAAGTTCCTTAGCTACTTTTCAAAGACCCTATGCGCCAAGCTCGGAATCAAGCTACTCTTCTCCATGGCGTACCATCCTCAAACCGACGGCCAAACGGAGGTGACAAACCGCACACTCTTCGCTCTACTTTGAGTACTCATCAAGAAGAACATCAAGGAATGGGAGGAGTGTCCACCCATCGCTGAGTTCGCCTACAACCGAGCAAGACACTCAACAACCGGCAAGTCCCCTTTCGAGGTCGTCTACGGATTCAAGCCTTTGTCACCATTGGATATTCTACCTCTACCACTCCAAGAGCGAATCAATTTGGACGCAAGTGCAAGAGCAACCCATATCAAGAAGGTGCATGAAGATACAAGAAACACCATCGAGCGCCAAGTACAATGCCTTGCGACCAAGCTCAACGTCAACAGGCAAACTATGATCTTCAACATTGGAGACCTCATGTGGCTACACCTTCGCAAGGACCGTTATCCCCAAGAACGCAAGTCCAAACTTCGACCACGCGCGGATGGACTATTCAAGGTGCTTGCACGCTACAACAACAATGCTTACAAGATCGACATTCCTCGTGACAAGTACTCCGTGAGCGACATCTTCAACATCAAAGATCTCTCGCCCTACCATGGTGATGAGGATTTCGATCCGGGGACGGATCTTCCCCAAGGGAAGGGAGATGATGCAGAGCATCCCAAGATCATCCCCATGGACGCACCCACACCTCCAATGGCACCACTTGGACTAATGACACGAGCCCGAGCCAAGGCTATCGAAGATAAGGTGAACTCACTCCTCTCCGAACTTCCACTTTCTATGCATGAGACCTGGCTACTACCTAAGTCTGAGATGTTGTGCATGATTAGGTACCAAGAGGGTCCCCCCGAAGATGCGCATGAAGACGGACAAGTCACCAAGTCCACGGATGAAGAGAACCAACGGAAGGAGCCAAGAACATCTCCCAGGCCCTGGACATCCGGCCCCTGGAACGCCTTCCTCTACAGCTGCTCAACCACCAAGTACCTACAGGCCCCGAACATCCGGCTCCACAAGCCCGAACATCCGGCACTTCCCGAGGTCCCGGATATCCGGCCCCCTGCCCGGAAATCCGGACCCCACCGAACCCGAGAGCAACATGGCCAGGTTCACAAGCCCGGACATCCGGCCCGACGCCCGGACATCCGGCCTCACTATCTGCGAACAGTAAAGGTCCGAGGCCCGTGTACCCCTTCTACCCCCCTAGACTATATATACTCTATCCCGTACAACTTTCTAGGGTTAGCAAAGGATTAGCTCATATTTTGTGTGAGAGCATTGCTCATCCACTTGGTTACCTTCTCCTCGAAGATTCGAGCCTCCACCGGAGAAGATCCCCCAAGCGGATTCAAGACCCCTCTTTAGGGAAGAACATCAAGATCTCCTCACGGAGAAGAACCGGTTACCCTTTTGTATCGTCCCTAGTTGTCCGTGGATATGAATCGTTCTATGTATCCGAGGATCTAGCATATGTGTGACTTGTTCTTGTTAGTTTGAGTGTTCCTCTTGTGTTTCCCCTTGTGTTTTCTCTCGTTTTCCTCCGTTTTCCTCCGTTTCCCTCTTTGTGTTCCTCGTGTTCTTCGCGGGATCCGCTCCTTTCGTGAAAGATCGGGCGATTAGGGTTCTACCCTACATCACCTATTTTAACTAAATATTCCCTGTACTCGCATTTCTATCAGAAAGCACCGCTGACAAGGAGACTCCGGAGGTGGAGAATGGGGCTGCCAACAAGCAGAGGTGGGGCGAGCTAGAACCGCAAGCGACTCCAGCAGGCCTAGACTTAATCAGCAGCCTCCCCGATGATATGTTGGGAGTCATTATCTCCCTCCTCCCAATCAAATATGGGGCGCGGACAACCCTCCTTTCCCGTCGGTGGTGCCCCCTATGGAACTCCAGCCCTCTCAACCCCATCGACACCCACGAGCTCTGCCATGGCTATCGCAAAAGCTTGGATGTGTTCTCCAAGATCCTCGGCGGTCACCTTGGCCCAACCAAAGGCCTTAGAATGGGCAAGTTCCATTCCAACGGCAAGGACCGAGCCAAGCTTGACGACTGGTTCCGATCCCCCGCCCTAGATCAGCTCGAGGAGCTCACTTTTGATGATGGGCATATGCGGTCGTTCCCAATGTCCGCACTCCGCCTCGCGCCCACGCTGCGCGTCACCAAGTTCAGGAACTGCCATTTCCCGCCCCTTAATGACGTGCCCGCTCTTATTGTACCACGACAGAAGCACCTCGAGCTCGTCGTCATCTGCCTCTCAAAGGGTGACATGGAGCGCCTGCTCCATGGCTGTACTGCACTCGAGTACCTTCGTCTTCAGGTGATTAATGGGTTGAGTACCTTCCACATCACCTCCATGACTCTCTGGACTATTTATGAGTGTTGCTGGTGCGGCAGGAAGGCATCACAAGATGTGTACCACGGTATGGTCATCCAGGACACACCTACACTTGAGAGATTACTTGTAGTTGATCAAGAAGGTCCAACAAGAATCAATGTCATTTCTGCGCCAAAATTGACAGTGGTGGGCTACTCGTCTGACAAATGCTCCAAACTTGTTATTGGATCCACACCCGTTCAGGTACAACAGCCGCCTTCTACCTCTCCTTCTACAAATTAAAATTATTTCTAATTTTGAAGATGTTTGTTCGTATGTGATAGCGGCAAAGGTGTCCTGATGTTTCGATGAGATAGATATTGTTTTTTGTGGGAGTCGACTTTGACGATCCGACTACGAACGTGCGAAGACGTCATGCCTTAGCAATCGCTAAACCAACTTCCGAGGGTTACTGACCACACCGGAGCATGATCAACATGACCACGAGGTCTATTTCCTGCGAGAAAACGAAGAACAAGCAAGAAACTGATATTGCAATCTGGATATTGCGAATAAAAGACGAAAGCTTTATTAATGAAGGTGGGGTTCTGTGACGTCTTGGTCTGGTCCTTGGACACAAATGAAGTACGCGAAGTTGCAGCTATGATGAACTTTTAATCTAAACAAAACCCAAAGTCTAAACGACGCCCAAAGGGCTGTATATATGGAGGAAGAGGGGGTAATTTCGTGGCCCTTGGAGGAGGGGTCCGAAACCAACCCTAACTCTTGTTTCCCCACACATACGGACTCTAAAAATAGCCTATACTTAGGTATTTCGAAAATACATGGGCCTGGCCCAATAATAAGGTGATGTAGCACCTAGAATAGCCTCTAGACGAAATTTATGAAGTGGCATCTCGTATATTTCGTCCAAGGCTTCATGCATTCCTTATGGTGGCTTCAAAGTCCTGAAATCATCACTTGTAACTCCGTTGTTGATCCCCTTGCGCATGCCATCACCTCCATGCTTGAACTTGCTCCAAGGTTCATCTTTCTTGTCCAAGCTAGGCCCTTCATTTGTAAGCAAAACAAACGTATCCAATTTAGGCAACATCATATTCTCAT
This sequence comes from Triticum urartu, assembly GCF_003073215.2. Taxonomy (NCBI): domain Eukaryota; kingdom Viridiplantae; phylum Streptophyta; class Magnoliopsida; order Poales; family Poaceae; genus Triticum; species Triticum urartu. The sequence continues at coordinate 168,908,885 of NC_053022.1, read as the reverse complement.
GAACATTAGAATTGTACCAAGAAACGAAAGTACCTGATAATTCAATTGGCATGCGCAAGCTCTAGTAATTGGTCCAGTATGTATAGCAGCAGGGGCTGTGGGTGTAACAATGGTATTGATGTCCTCATCTGATTTAGGGTAGAACCCTAATCGCCCGATCTTTCACGAAAGGAGTGGATCCCGCGAAGAACACAAAGAGGGAAACAAGGGAAAACGAGGGAAATCACAAGGGGAAACACAAGAGGAACACTCAAACTAACAAGAACAAGTCACACATGTGCTAGATCCTCGGATACATAGAACAATACACAGTCCACAGACAACTAGGGACGATACAAAAGGGTAACCGGTTCTTCTCCGTGAGGAGGTCTTGATGTTCTTCCCTAAAGAGGGGTCTTGAATCTGCTTGGGGGATCATCTCCGGTGGAGGCTCAAATCTCCGAGGAGAAGGTAACCAAGTGGATGAGCAAAGCTCTCACACAAAATATGAGCTAATCCTTTGCTAACCCTAGAAAGTTGTACGGGATAGAGTATATATAGTCTAGGGGGGAGAAGGGATACACGGGCCTCGGCCTTTCACTGTGCGCAGACAGGGGAGGCCGGCTGTCCGGGCTGGTCGGGCCGGATGTCCGGGCTTTCAGGCGACGCCGGATGTCCGGGCTGGAGCGGTGGCCTTTGTTGCTCTCGGGATCGGAGGGGCCGGATTTCCGGGCCGGTGGCCGGATGTCCGTGTGCTCGGGAGGGGCCGGATGTCCGAGGCTTGTAGCCTTCTGTGGCTGGGTTGCTGTAGTGGAAGACGCTCCAGGGGCCGGACGTCCGGGGCCTTGGCCGGATGTCCGGGGCCTGGGAGATGCTCTTGGCTCCTTTCGTTGGTTCTCCTCTTTCGTGGACTTGGGGATTTGTACATCTTCATGCACATCTTCGGGAGGACCTTCTTGGTACCTAATCATGCACAACATCTCTGATGAGGACATCAATACCATTGTTACACCCACTGATGAGGACATCAATACCATTGTTACACCCAAAGCCTCTACTGCTACATATACTGGACCAATTACTAGAGCTCGCGCACGCCAATTAAATTACCAGGTACTTTCGTTTCTTGGTAATGATTCTAATGTTCATGAGATTATGATGCTGCCTAAATTGGATACATTTGTTTTGCTTTCAAATGAAGGGCCTAGCTTGGAGAAGGATGAACATTGGAGCAAGAACACGCATGAAGTTGATGGCATGCGCAAGGGGATCAAGAACGGAGTTACAAGTGATGATTTCAGGACTTTGAAGCCGCCATAAGGAGTGCATGAAGCCATGGACGAAATATACAAGATGCCACTTCATAATATTCGTCCATAGGCTATTGTAGGTGCTGCGTCACCTTATTAATGGGCCAGGCCCATGTAATTTCGAAATACTAAGTATAGGCTATTTTTAGAGTCCGTATGTGTGGGGAAACAAGAGTTAGGGTTGGTTTCGGACCCCACCCTCAAGGGCCACGAAATTCCCCTCTCTTCCTCCATATATACAGCCCTTAGGGCGTCGTTTAGACTTTGGGTTTTGTTTAGATTAAAAGTTCGCCATAGCTGCAACTTCGCGTACTTCGTTTGTGTCCAACGACCAGACCAAGACGTCACAGAACCCCACCTTGATCAATAAAGCTTTCATCTTATATTCGCAATATCCAGATTGCAATCTCAGTTTCTTGCTTGTTCTTCGTTTGCTCGCAGGAAACAGGCCCTCGTGGTCAGATTGATCGTGCTCCGGCGTGGTCAATAACCCCTCGGAAGTTGGTTTAGCGATTGCTAAGGCGCGACGTCTCGCACGTTCGTAGTCGGATCGTCAAGGTCGACTCCCACAGAAAACGATAGCCACCATCTCATCGAAACATCGGGACACCTTTGCCTCTATCAAGTGGTATCAGATTTCCAGGTTGCTCGGTGAGATTTTACAGTTTTTCGTAGATTAGATCGAGTCTGTTCATACCTACAGTCCACGAAAAAGCCACACACAAAAAAAAATTAGGGTTAGTTCATCATATCCGAACCAATCTGAGCCTTTGCATAATCTTTTTAGGGTTTTTCTTTGTTGAATTTGCGGTTGCATCGTCGTGTCAAGTTGCTGGTCTTAGAGTCTAGTCTTTTAGAGTTTCGAGTTCTGGTCATAAGTTGTCACGCCGCCAAGCACCATCATCATCGCCCATCTACCACTTTTGCTTATCCGCCACCGCTCTGAATCCTTATCCATATACCACTACCAATCCGTATCCATATACCACCATCAATCTCTATCCATATACCACCACCGCTACCATATACCACCACCGCTGCCATATACCACAACCATATATCCACCACCAATCCGAGTTCTTCTCATATTAGGTTTGTTCTTGAGATCAATCTCAATTCCGATTCGTGTTTCCTTGCCTGCGTAGGTCTCGGGAAAAAAAAGTCTGGAGACCCCCGGGCAGTTTTTAAGCCAAAATTTTCATGGGCAAAAATATTTTTCCCTATCCTATTTTTAGGCTTTTCTGAGTCTTTTGAGCCACGTGCCATCATAGTGATTTTTTGTCGCACTTTTTCGTCGTCGCTGCCCTGATTTCCGAAAAAAAAGTGAAAAAAAAAATTTCGTGCCCATCCTATCAGTTTGACGAGGGAAGAGTTTTGACACACTCGCCATTATAGTAATTTTTCGCAAAAAAAAAGAGGAGCGCAAAAAAAAGAGCGAAAAAAAAGTTTCAGAGTGTGCTTTTCCCATATTTACGTGCAGCGCCGTGATTTTGTTAGTGTTCTAGGCTCGCGTCTCTAGCACGGTCTAGCCTAGGACCAGCACAGTACCGTCGTTGAGCGTTTATTCAACTTTGCATCTCTGAATTGATTATTGCTGACCCTTTTTGCTACCATACTATAAGCCTTCCCAGCTCCCCACATACCTCTACGTCGTGCGTTTGACTCTCCCTGGCAATCCGCTCTATCCAAGCTTTTGAGAGTTTTGACTACAACGGTTGCCGATCACCGCCTGCTGCTGGGTAAGAACTGGTAAGAATTTGAGATTTGCTTGACGGATTTGTGACACCCGCCACCACCACCACTTGTTAGTAGTCTGTAGGATCATATTCTTGTGTGTTTCTATTGCTGCTAACCATGCCAGGATCACAAGCCGACGAGACTGACTGGGAGAACTTGACGAACAAGGAGCTTCATGATACGTTTCAGCAAATGATGAGGACAGGTGCAAGATGTGATAAACAGATTTGAAGAGGCCATGGAGAAGATAGATGGCATGGAGAAGACGTTTGAAACAAAGCTCGATAACAAGTTTGCTGAATTGCTTTCGCGTTTTCCACCACCACCACCGGCTGCTCCTGCCGCACCTCTGCAACAACAGCAACAACCTACCTCCATGTCGGGAAACAGCCCTCCGCCGAGCGAGCTGTGTCCCTCTTCAGTCGGGCCAAACTGCTGGTGCTACTGTTGATACTTCTGTGGCTCCTACTGCTGATGTGGAGGAGGATGATTATGTGGGAGATTATGAGGATGAGGTTGATCAAAATCAGAACTACGTGCCACCACCAGCACAGCAACCACCAGGTCGTCCACATGCAAATAATGGCAATGGTAGGGCTCACCCTCAGGTACGAGATCATGACCACCTCCCTAAACTAAAATTGAATATTCCACCATTTGAGGGTAGATATGTTCTTGATATATATCTTACTTGGGAGTTAGAAACTGAACAACGATTTACATGTTTACAATATCCCGAGGAGAGACGTGTTCCTGCTGCTGTTTGTGCTTTCACTAGTTTTGCATGTGTTTGGTGGTCTGAGCATTGTAGATTATATCCTATTCCGGCTACTTGGGCTGCTTTGAAAACTGCTATGCGTACTCGTTGGGTTCCACCATATTATCAACGTGAATTACTTCAAAAATTGCAGCGCTTAAGACAGGGAAAAAATTCTGTAGAAGAATATTATCAGGAATTACAAACTGGCGTGATTAGATGTGGTATTGTTGAGGAGAATGAAGCTATGCTTGCACGTTTTATGGGTGAATTAAATAGAGAGATTCAGATGATTCTAGAGTATAAGGAGTATACTAATATCACTCGTTTATTCCATCTTGCTTGTAAAGCTGAACGTGAAGTGCAGGATCGACAGGCATTGGCGCGGACTAACTTTTCTGCAGGTCGACCTTCATCATGGACACCACGTGCATCATCTACTTCCACACGTTCTGCTACACCGGCGCCTCCGTCGGCTGCCACCTCCAACCGTGATACAATAAAGCAGGCACAATCACCACTATCTGCCAAGAGCACACCTTCTGGCCTGCAAAGAGCTCTTCTTCATCCATGGCATCAATAGGGCAAACACATGATATTATTTGTCAATGTTGCAAGGGTGGAGGTCATTATGCGAGAGAATGCCCATCTAAGCGTGTGATGATTGTTACTGAGGATGGTGGGTATGAGTCCGCTAGTGACTATGATGAGGAGACTTTGGCTCTTATTACACGTGATGAACACGGTGGAGACGATTCTGATCATGAGACGTAATACATGGCTCCTGAAGATGCTGACAGGTATGAATGTTTAGTTGCTCAACGTGTTTTGAGTGTGCAGGTTACACAAGCTGAGCAAAATCAGAGGCATAATTTGTTCCATACAAAGGGAGTTGTGAAGGAACGTTCTGTTCGCGTGATCATAGATGGATGGAGCTGCAATAACTTGGCTAGCATGGAGATGGTGGAGAAGCTATCTCTCACCACAAGACCACATCCACATCCTTACTACATCCAATGGTTCAACAACAGCGGCAAGATTAAGGTAACACGTACTGTTCGTGTGCATTTTAGTATCTCTACATATGCTGATTATGTTGATTGTGATGTGGTACCTATGCAAGCATGTTCCTTATTACTTGGTAGACCATGGCAATTTGATAAAAATTCTGTACACCATGGTAGAAACAATCAGTATACTCTTGTTCATAAGGATAAAAATATTACTTTGCTTCCTATGACTCCTGATTCCATTTTGAAAGATGATATTAATAGAGCTAACAAAGCAAAACAGGAGACAAATAAGAGTGAAAATCAGATTGTGGCAAAAGAATTTGAGCACTAAATGAAGCCTAATAATAAACCATCTACTGTTGTTTCTGAAATTAAATTGAAAAGTGCATGTTTACTTGCCACCAAATCTGATATTGATGAGCTAGATTTTAGCAAATCTGTTTGCTACGCTTTTGTGTGCAAAGAGGCATTATTTTCATTCGAGGACGTGCCTTCCTCTTTGCCCCCTGCTGTCACCAACATTTTGCAGGAGTTCGCTGACGTCTTTCCACAAGACGTGCCACCGGGATTACCACCTATTCGAGGGATTGAGCATCAAATTGACTTAATTCCCGGTGTTTCGCTACCCAACCGTGCACCATACCGTACCAATCCAGAGGAGACGAAGGAGATTATGCGTCAAGTACAACAACTGCTCGACAAAGGTTATATACGCGAATCCCTTAGTCCTTGTGCTGTTCCTATCATTTTAGTGCCGAAAAAGGATGGTACGTCGCGTATGTGCGTTGATTGTAGAGGCATTAATAATATTACTATTCGTTATCATCATCCTATTCCTAGGTTAGATGATATGCTTGATGAATTGAGTGGCTCTACAATATTCTCCAAAGTTGATTTGCGTAGTGGATACCATCAAATTCGTATGAAATTGGGAGATGAATGGAAAACAGCATTTAAAACTAAGTTTGGATTATATGAGTGGTTAGTCATGCCTTTTGGGTTAACTAATGCACCTAGTACTTTCATGAGGTTAATGAACGAAGTTTTACATGCTTTCATTGGACGATTTGTGGTAGTTTACTTTGATGACATATTGATTTATAGCAAATCTTTGGAGGAACATTTGGAACATTTACGTGCTGTTTTTATTGCTCTACGTGATGCACGTTTGTTTGGAAACCTTGGAAAGTGCACCTTTTGCACCGACCGAGTATCTTTTCTTGGCTATGTTGTTACTCCACAGGGAATTGAGGTTGATAAAGCCAAGATTGAAGCTATTGAGAGTTGGCCGCAGCCCAAAACGGTCACACAAGTGAGGAGTTTCCTTGGCCTCGCTGGTTTCTATAGGCGTTTTGTGAGAGATTTCAGCACCATTGCTGCACCTCTCAACGAGCTTACAAAGAAGGATGTGCCTTTTGTTTGGGGTACCGCACAAGAAGAAGCCTTCACGGTATTGAACGATAAGTTGACACATGCTCCTTTACTCCAACTTCCTAATTTCAATAAGACTTTTGAGATTGAATGTGATGCTAATGGAATTGGATTAGGAGGTGTGTTATTACAAGATGGAAAACCTGTTGCATACTTTTCTGAAAAATTGAGTGGGCCTAGTCTGAACTATTCTACTTATGATAAAGAATTATATGCTCTTGTTCGGACCTTAGAAACATGGCAACATTATTTATGGCCCAAGGAAATTGTTATACATTCTGATCATGAATCTTTGAAACACATTAAAAGTCAAGCAAAACTGAACCGTAGACATGCTAAATGGGTTGAATTCATTGAGACCTTCCCTTATGTCATTAAACACAAGAAGGGTAAAGAAAATGTTATTGTTGATGCCTTGTCTCGTCGTTATACTATGCTTTCACAACTTGACTTTAAAATATTTGGTTTGGAGACCATCAAAGATCAATATGTGCATGATGCTGAATTTAAAGATGTATTGAAGAATTGTTAGGAAGGGAGAACTTGGAACAAGTTCATTCTTAACGATGGATTTGTGTTTCGTGATAACAAACTATGCATTCCAGCTAGCTCTGTTCGTCTTTTATTGTTGCATGAGGCGCATGGAGGAGGATTAATGGGACACTTTGGCATCAAGAAGATGGAGGATATACTTGCTACACATTTCTTTTGGCCAAAGATGAGACGGGATGTTGAGCGTTTTTTTGCTCGCTGCACTACATGTCAAAAAGCTAAGTCACGACTCAATCCTCATGGTTTATATATGCCTTTGCCTATACCTAGTGTTCCTTGGGAGGATATATCTATGGACTTTGTTTTAGGTTTACCTCGAACAAAGAAGGGGAGGGATATCATATTTGTTGTCGTGGATAGGTTCTCGAAAATGGCACACTTTATACCATGTCATAAAAGCGATGATGCTGTTAATGTTGCTGATTTGTTCTTTCGTGAAATTATTCGCTTGCATGGTGTGCCAAATACTATTGTTTCAGATCATGGAGATGTTTATGGGCTAAGTTGGGGACTAAACTGCTTTAGTACTACTTGTCACCCCCAAACTGATGGACAAACTGAAGTAGTCAATAGAACATTGTCTACTATGCTTAGGTCTGTTTTGAAGAATAATAAGAAAATGTGGGAAGAATGCTTGCCTCATATGTAATTTGCTTATAATCGTTCATTGCATTCTACTACTAAGATGTGCCCTTTTGAAATTGTGTATGGTTTCCTACCTCATGCACCTATTGATTTGTTGCCTGTTCCATTTTCAGAAAAGGTTAATTTTGATGTGAAAGAACATGCTGAATTGATTTAAAAATGCATGAGTTAACTAAGGAAAACATTGAGCGTATGAATGCTAAATATAAACTTGCTGGAGATAAGGGTAGAAAGCATGTTGTGTTTGCACCTGGAGATCTTGTTTGGTTACATTTGCGTAAGGATAGATTTCCAAATTTGCGCAAATCAAAGCTAATGCCATGTGCTGATGGTCCTTTTAAGGTGTTAGAGAAAATAAATGATAATGCATATAAACTTGAGCTGCCTGTAGATTTTGGGGTTAGTCCCACTTTTAACATTGCAGATTTGAACCTTATTTGGGTGAGGATAATGAACTTTCGTCGAGGACAACTTCATTTCAAGAAGGGGAGGATGATGAGGACATCAATACCATTGTTACACCCACAGCCCCTGCTACTATACATACTAGACCAATTACTAGAGCTTGCGCACACCAATTGAATTATCAGGTACTTTCGTTTCTTGGTAACGATTCTAATGTTCATGAGAATATGATGTTGCCTAAATTGGATACATTTGTTTTGCTTACAAATGAAGGGCCTAGCTTGGACAAGAAAGATGAACCTTGGAGCAAGTTCAAGCAAGGAGGTGATGGCATGCGCAAGGGGATCAACAAAGGAGTTACAAGTGACGATTTCAGGACTTTGAAGACCATAAGGAGTGCATGAAGCCTTGGACGAAATATACAAGATGCCACTTCATAAATTTCGTCTAGAGGCTATTCTAGGTGCCGCGTCACCTTATTATTGGGCCAAGCCCATGTATTTTTGAAATACTTAAGTATAGGCTGTTTTTAGAATTCGTATGTGTGGGGAACAAGAGTTAGGGTTGGTTTCGGACCCCTCCTCCAAGGGCCATGAAATTCCCCCCTCTTCCTCCATATATACAGCCCTTTGGGCGTCGTTTAGACTTTGGGTTTTGTTTAGATTAAAAGTTCGCCATACCTGCAACTTCGTGTACTTCGTTTGTGTCCAACGACCAGAACAAGACGTCATAGAACCCCACCTTCATTAATAAAGCTTTCCTCTTTTATTCGCAATATCCAGATTGCAATCCTAGTTTCTTGCTTGTTCTTTGTTTGCTCGCAGGACCTCGTGGTCATGTTGATCGTGCTCCGGTGTGGTCAATAACCCTCGGAAGTTGGTTTAGCGATTGCTAAGGCGCGACGTCTTCGCACATTCGTAGTCGGATCGTCAAAGTCGACTCCCACAGAAATTGATATCTATCTCATTGAAACATCGGGACACCTTCGCCTCTATCACCTCCCTGTCTGCCTGCGCGGTGGACGCGTCCCGTCAACTCACGCCTGCTCGCACGCCACACGGGTCGCGCGGCGGCACGTATATTGTTTTTCTATTTGGATGATTAATGCTCCCACTTTATTGCTTAACTGAAGCATGGCTGTAGGATCGAAAGTATGTCTAGAGGGGGGTGATTAGACTACTTGACCAAAAAAATCTAGCCTTTTCCCAATTTTAGTTCTTGCCATATTTTAGCTATCTTAGCACAAGTCAAGCAATCTCCACACAATTCAAGCAAGCATGCAAAAGAGTATATGAGCAGCGGAAAGTAAAGCATGCAACTTGCAAGAATGTAAAGGGAAGGGTTTGGAGGATTCAAATGCAATTGGTGACACAGATGTTTTTGTCGTGGTTCCGATAGGTGGTGCTATCGTACATCCACGTTAATGGAGACTTCAACCCGCGGAGGGTAACGGTTGCGCGAGTCCACGGAGGGCTCCACCCACTAAGTGTCCACGAAGAAGCAACCTTTTCTATTCCATCACGGCCGTCGCCCACGAAGGACTCGCCTCACTAGCGATAGATCTTCACGAAGTAGGCGATCTCCTTGCCCTTACAAACTCCTTGGTTCAACTCCACAATCTTGTCGGAGGCTCCCAAGTGACACCTAGCCAATCTAGGAGACACCACTCTCTAAGAAGTAACAAATGGTTTGTTGATGATGAACTCCTTGCTCTTGTGCTTCAAATGATAGTCTCCCCAACACTCAACTCTCTCTCACAGGATTTGGATTTGGTGGAAAGAAGATTTGAGTGGAAAGCAACTTGGGGAAGGCTAGAGATCAAGATTCATATGGTTGGAATGGAATATCTTGACCTGAACACAAGTGTAGGTGGTTCTCTCTCAGAAGATGTGTATTGGAACTGTAGGTATGTTCTGATGGCTCTCTCCACGAATGAAGAGTGGGTGGAGGGGTATATATAGCCTCCACACAAAATCTAACTGTTACACACAATTTGCCAAACTTGGTGGGACCGAATGGTTAAACTCGGTCGGACCGATTCAGCAAACCTAGTGACCGTAAGTATTTTCGGTGGGATTGAGATGCAACTCGGTAGGATCGATATGGTTAGGGTTAGGGCATAACGTAATATCGGTGTGACCGATTACACAAACTCGGTGGGACCGATTTTGGTAATAAGCTAACCAGAGAGTTGGTCAGGTAAACTCGGTGGGACCGATTCGCTCATCTCGGTGAGACCGAAATGTTACAAAAGGGAAACAGAGAGTTTACATTGCAATCTCGGTGGGACCGATCGCTCATCTCGGTAAGACCAAAACATTACGAAGGGAAACAGAGAGATTGCAATCCCATCTCGGTGAGACCGAGATCCCTGTCAGTGAAACCGATTTGCCTAGGGTTTGTGGCAGTGGTTATGACATTTGAAACTCGGTGGCGCCGGATAGAAAGAATCGGTGGGGCCGAGTTTGACTTTTGGTTTACGTCATATTTGGATGTGGGAAGGTAGTTGAGGATTTTGGAGCATATCACTAAGCATTTTGAGCAAGCAAGCCATTAAGCAACACCTCATCCCTCCTTGTTAGTATTGGCTTTTCCTATAGACTCAATGTGATCTTGGATCACTAAAATATAAAATGTAGAGTCTTGAGCTTCAAGCTTGTGCCAAACTTTTTGTCCTTAGAATTTTGAGGGATCCACTTTCCTCATCCATGCCATGCCATTCATTGAGCTTTTCCTTAAATATTAATCTTGGAATAATGTTAGCTCAATGAGCTACATGTTGTTAGGAATTACCAAAACCACCCAGGGATAGTTGCACTTTCAGTCTCCCCCTTTTTGGTAATTGATGACAACATATAGATCAAAGCTTCGACAAATGATAATAAGAGTGAAAGATATTGTCGCTTTGAGAAGTATGTGAAAAGCAAGAGCTCCCCCTAAATTTGTGCATATCTTAAGATTTGCTTTGGACTGCAAATGCACAATGAGTTAGGATCATGGGTTACTCTTCCATGTCACATACATCTTGGTGGAGCGCTCAAAATGATAAGAATTAAATACATGCACTCATCACCAAGCAAAGTGAATGATCATATAAGGATAAGTAAGATAATGTCATCTAACAAGAATAAGTGTATCTTATGATCAGCCACATGATCATCAATGTCTCACAGATAATAGCATAGTATCTCAAGCAATCAAAAGACAAACAAAGTTCAACCAAGAAGACAAGAGAGAACAAAAGCAAACTCTCTCTCTCGAAGCCTATGATCTATACATTTTTCTCCCCCTTTGGCAACAAGTTACCAAAAAGTTCATAGAAAATGCATAGCACTAAAACGTCTCTTAGCCTTGGTCTTCAGGTGGTGGTGTCCAGAGAACGCCAAGGACGAAGGCTTCAGTTGATGTGGATGGAGCTGATGGAGTTGGTGCTGGAGCTAGTTGCGCTGAAGCCGTAGCTGGTGCAGATGAAGTGGCTCTAGTGTCTAGAACAGGCACTACAGTTGATCTCTGAGCTCGAGACACTCTGGCAAATGCATCAGTGGTTGTTCTTCCCTTCCTCTCCTGCATATCATCTTGTAGCTGCTCCACAACTGACTGAATCTCAGTTACCTTCACATCCAAGTCATATAATTTTTGCTCCACGATTGTTTCCAGACTCTCCTGGTTTTGAGTCAGGGTGGCCAGTCCCTTCTCAATTCTCAGAGTGGATGCAATCAAGTAGCCAAGCTGATCTTGCTTGCTTTTCAAAAAGTACTCAGATGCCTCCTCTTGAGTTGGCATCTTGGCAGCCTTCTCTTTCTTTGCTTTCTCCTTCTTCTCTTGAGCTTGTACTGATGATGGTTCATTCTCATTCATCACAACTTGATTGTCCTCAAAGTCAGGATAGATAGGCAAGTGTTCCTTATCCAACAAGTATGTGCCTGTGCCCATCTTTGAGTTTATCAACTCCTGGATTTGTGGGGCATATCCACAACTTCTTTTCTGGTCAGCTGCAGTCCTCTTGATAGTCTCAACTATAAGGCTCATGACCTTGAACTTATGTGGCACATCAAATATATGTAGCAAGTTAATTGCATGGCCTTTGATCATTTTGTGATCACCAGACTTGGGCAAGAGAGTGTGCCTAAGGATCCAATTGATTGTAGGCAGCCCTGATAGCAAGTGTTTTACTGACCCAAACTGGTGAGTCTCAAGATCATCTTTAGGAATCTTCTTGTACATGTTTGCCATAGAGTTGTGATCCATCTTCTTGGCATAGACATCCAAGTCATCTTCTTCTTCCTTAGGAGCATTGATCAGATTTGCCCATTCTCAATAGTTGAGTGGTACCTTGTACCTTCAGACATCCATACTATCCTACCATCTGGATAGAAGTGTGATGTGGAGTAGAATTGCATTATGAGCTCCTCATTCCACTTTGTGAGCTTCTGCCCAACAAAGTTTGCAACTCCACAAGCACTAAAGCTGTCAAACACACCAGGATAGTGTTCCTCATTTTCCTTGATATACTTCTAGTCGACCCACCTCATTTCACACACTATAGGCATCTTGTCCAGCAGCACTGTCTCATAGAAATCTTGTTGTTCCTTTGTGTGGAACCTGTAATCAACAGCGGTTCTTCTTCTTGTAGCATATGGGTCTGTCTCTCTCCATTTCCTCAGTCCTGAGTCTCTCCTGATCTTCATGTTCTCAGCCATAGGATGAGCATCATTGTGGTCTGGAATCTTGGGTTTGAGCTTCCTCAGGACTTGTCCTTTATCATCTTCATCAGCAGCAACTTCAGGCACTGGGGCCTTGTTCTTCTCAGCAGCTGGTATACTCGTGGTATTCCTCTTAGGTGCACTCTTGGGCTTGGATGCTGCTTTGGGTGCTTCTTTGGGCTTTGATGTTGCATCCCCTAACTTTATAGCATCACCCATTAGCTTTTGTGCCTTGGGTGCTGGTGCAGCAACCTCTTCTTCCTCTTCCTCTTAAGAATCTCTCATGATTGAGGATCTCCCAAGCACTCTAGCAGTGGTCTTTTTGATCCTCTCCTTCCTCTTCTTCCCTTTTGCAGCAGCCTCTTTGGGTTCAGATCCCAAAGGGACTTGAGTAGATGCTCTGGCCTTAGACATTGGAATTCTCTTTGCAGGAACCTTTTGCTTCATGCCTGGCTTGGTGGCGGCAGCAGTGCTATATTCCTTCTTAACCACTTTCTTTTTGGAAGTGGCCTCATCCTCAACTGCCACATAGTCTTCATCCTCAGACTCTGAAGTTTTCTTCTTCCTTGTTCTGGTGGCAGCTTTGGGCAAGTTGCTGGGAGTGCTCCTGCTACCATCATCTGAACTGCTAGAGGGACTAGTGCCCTCACTCAGGTGAACCTGCTCCTTTGACCTGTTCTGGCTGTCACTCTGATCAGACATATTGCAAACACTGACAGCAGACCCTGTGAATAGATATAGATGAGATAGAGTGGATGAGCATCACAAAATGCAGAGGTTTTTGCAAAAGAATGAGTCAAAAACATAGTTTTAGTTTTCCACAGAAAGCATTTCGGATCAACCAATTTGTAAACTCGGTGATACTGAAGCAGCTGTTGGAACCTAAACTAGTGAACTCGGTCAGACCGAGTCACAGTTTGGTGGCACCGAGACTGCTAGGGTTTCACAAAGTCCTGAACTCGGTCACACCGATTTGCAATTCTCGGTCACACCGAAAATTACATGTGCAATGGCCTGAGCCGAATCGGTGGTACCGAGTTCCACAATTCGGTGGGTCCGAGATGGTTTCGACGGAAACCTAACTCTAAATTTTCAATTCAACTCTAATCTACGGAGTGTTTTGACTGGATAGACGCGTTCCAATCGTGGTAAGAATCATAATGAACACAATGTTCTAGGAATCGGACGGGGATAGCACTGTGATCGAGTCCATACCCTAGTTCGGCGATGAACTCGCTACGGCGGCAACGGCGGGGAAGAATTCCGTTGACGGCGGTGGAGACCAGCGATAGGAGGCGGCTGGCGACGAGGAGGACGATCCGAAGACCCAGGAGGCAGAGCGAGCTATGCGCGGGCGAAGGGGTTTCGGAGAAATTTCCAAAATTTTGCCCATGAGTATATATAGCCCGACCCTGTCGGTGTGACCGAGTGGAACAACTCGGTGGCACCGAGATTCATAACTGCAAGCAGTTACTGAAACTCGGTGTGACCGAAAGGTTCAAATCGGTTGCACCGAGATTGAAAACCTAGATCGACTTAGTGATCTCGGTATGACCGAAATGGATGAATCGGTTAGACCGAAACGCACAAAGAAGTTTTGGAAGTTTAAGTCTATGATGAATCGGGGACTCCGAGTGCTCCTCACACAGAGTGGTTCGAATCTGACTTGATCAAATTTTGTGATGTAGCATGAATAGAGTTTGAGACAAGAAAAGCATAGATAGCTAGAGAGGGTTCTTAGGCATTCTTGTCCATCCACTTGGCAAAAGAAAATAAAACCAATCAATCAAAACAACAAGTGGATGTCCTCGAATGAGTAAAATATGCAATCAACATGCTCACACAATAAAATGGCAATTGAAATATGTGGCAAAGCATGCACAACCAATTCTAGCATCTATCAAACAATTGGCGATTACTAGGTCATCTATATATGAGTATATTGACTTAGGAGTCAAATGAGAACATTTGATCATAGGTCATACTCATCGTTTAAGCACAAGTAGGGTTACCACTTTTACATAAAGCATTTGTTGTGTTCACACCATTAGAGTTGCTTTAGCTCAATTCTTAGAGTAAAGCTCCCCCTAGATGTGAGATCCCCCCTAAGAGGGATGAACTAACCTTGGGTTTTGTCGATGATGACTTCATGTAGATGTTGAAGATGTGGATGCTCAATGTTGATGTAGATCATTTGGAGCTATCCATTGGAGTGAGTTGCACTTTCAATACCTACACGGGTTAGTCCCACAAGGAACAAACAAGGATATCCATAGACATAAAGTGATGCACACACAAGATGATGTCTATGAAAGCTTTTAGGTTACCTTGTCCCTTGTCTTACCAACAAGAGGGTTTGTGACTCCATGAACTAGTGCAAGATGTGGAAGTTGATTGCACTTGTTCTTACCAAGATGATAAGAGTGAAGTATGTTTGCGGAGTCACCCTCAAGAACTCTCTAGTTCTTCTTCTTCGGGATCGACACCATCTTGATGGGAATCCTCGGTGTTGTAGTTGTACTTGATGAAGTGGAACTTGAAGTAGTCTTGGGAACCCACTTGACCAAGGCCTTAGGAGCTTCTTCAAATGCATCAATTTCCTCTTGAAGCTTGTCCTTGCCTTTTTGCTTGTGGTCTTGTGGTGGAAGATCATCTTGAGTTTGTGTCCCTTTGAGAGAAGTAGGATCATACTTCTCTTGTTGAGGAACAAACTTTGTCTTGGGGTATTGATCTTCTTCCCAGTCAACTCCATTGGCATTGAACTTTCGTTCAAAACCAACACCTTGATTCTTCCGATGCCTTCCTTGATTGCGTATAATTTCCTCGAATTGCTTACTTCCGGCAAGGCTCTTGTAAACACCTTTCTCTATAATTCCCTTCAATAAGTTATTTTCTTGCTCAAGTGTAACTTGGTTAAGAGAATCATTAGTGGAATCAAGAGAACTACTAGAAGCAACAATATTGGATTTAGCATGATTATTGTTACTACTAGAGGAAGAATCTTTCTTGTTCTTGTTACTAGACTTGACTTGAGGCATGTAAGTGGATAAGAGTAAACGCTTGGCAACGTAAGAAGAACTTTTCGTACGAAGATCATCATTGATTGCTTTTAAGAACTCATGCTCTTACTCAAGGTTGAGCTTTTCAAAGCGCAATTTCTCATGAGTCCTTACAAGTTCTTGATGATCTCCTAAGATAGTTTCATGAGCTAACTTAAGAGTGTTTAGTTCTTTAGTTAGAGACTCAATCTTCTCCTTATCATTGTCATTCGTTTTATCTTGATTAGCATGATTAATTGACGTTTCATCATAGTATTCATCACTAGAGTTGTCAACAAGTAAATCATCATCACCTAACAATTCATCTTCATCACTATTGAAATCAACATACTCGGGGTGTGATACCTTTGGGCCTTTAGCCATGAAGCATGTTCCAACTCCTTCATTTGGTGAGTCAAATATGTCGTAGGAGTTGGTTGTCACAAGTGCTAGACTGGCAACACCTTCATCTTGAGTATATTCGGAGTCGGAGTGATAGCTTCTCTCGGAGTGGTTGTCGGAATCAGAGCTGGATACCCATTCACCAACATGAGCTTGATGTCTTCGTTTTGTGTAGCTCCTTGATGACTTGTCCTTTCTTTCCGAATCCTTTCTTCTCCGTGAGGGTCTTCGTTCATAACGATCATCTCTACTCTTTCTTTCTCTAGATGGTGATTCTTCTCTTCTACTTCTCTTGGGAGAATCTTCTCTTCTCTTGTAGGGGGCCGTACACTCATTGGAATAGTGTCCGAGCCTTCCACAATTGTAGCAATTTCGCTCTCTACTAGAAGATCTTTTGTCATTGTAGGACCTTGACTTGGAGCTTCTCTCTTTTCTTCTACTCTTGTAGAACTTGTTGAAGTTCTTCACCATTAAGTTCAATTCTTCATTGAAGGTTTGTTTCTCACTCGATGATGTGGGGGCTTCACATGAGGCTTTGTAAGCACCACTTGATTTGTTGTGAAGTTCCTCTTTATCCTTGAGTGACATCTCATGAGCAAAAATTCTTCCGATGACTTCCGTTGGCTTGAGATCTTTGTAATTGGGCATCATTTGGATCAATGTGCACACGGTATCATATTTTCCATCCAAGGCTCTTAGGATCTTCTTGATGATGAATCTATCGGTCATCTCTTCACTCCCTAAGCCGGCAATCTCATTTGTGATAAGAGCAAGCCTAGAGTACATTTCAGCGACACCTTCACCATCCTTCATTTTGAACTTGTCAAGTTGACTTTGAAGCACATCCAATTTGGATTCCTTGACGGAGTCGGTACCTTCGTGCATATCAGTTAAAGTATCCCAAATTCCCTTTGCATTCTCAAGACGGCTGATTTTGTTGAATTCTTCGGGGCACAATCCATTGAAGAGGATATCACAAGCTTGAGCGTTATATTGCAGCATCTTCAACTCTTCCGCGGTAGCTTCACGGTTCGGTTCTTTCCCATCAAAGAATTCACCTTGCAAGCCAATACACACAATAGTCCAAACGGTGGGGTTATGTCCAAGAATATGCATTTTCATATTATGCTTCCAACTAGGAAAATTAGTGCCATCAAAGTAAGGACCTCTACGGTGATAATTTCCCTCGCTAGACGCCATACTCTCCTAGGTTGTGAAACCAAGGCTATGACCGCCAAAAGCTATGGAAATCAAAGCAAATGGAAACCAAAGCTCTGATACCACTTGTAGGATCGAAAGTATGTCTAGAGGGGGGGTGATTAGACTACTTGACCAAATAAAAATCTAGCCTTTTCCCAATTTTAGTTCTTGGCATATTTTAGCTATCTTAGCACAAGTCAAGCAATCTCCACACAATTGAAGCAAGCATGCAAAAGAGTATATGAGCAGCGGAAAGTAAAGCATGCAACTTGCAAGAATGTAAAGGGAAGGGTTTGGAGGATTGAGACACGGATGTTTTTGTCGTGGTTCCGATAGGTGGCACTATCGTACATCCACGTTGATGGAGACTTCAACCCACGGAGGGTAACGGTTGCGTGAGTCCACGGAGGGCTCCACCCTCGAAGGGTCCACGAAGAAGCAACCTTGTCTATTCCATCACGGTCGTCGCCCACGAAGGACTTTCCTCACTAGTGGTAGATCTTCACAAAGTAGGCGATCTCCTTGCCCTTACAAACTCCTTGGTTCAACTCCACAATCTTGTCGGAGGCTCCCAAGTGACACCTAGCCAATCTAGGAGACACCACTCTCCAAGAAGTAACAAATGGTGTGTTGATGATGAACTCCTTGCTCTTGTGCTTCAAATGATAGTCTCCCCAACACTCAACTCTCTCACACAGGATTTGGATTTGGTGGAAAGAATATTTGACTGGAAAGCAACTTGGGGAAGGCTAGAGATCAAGATTCATATGGTTGGAATGGAATATCTTGACCTCAACACAAGTGTAGGTGGTTCTCTCTCAGAAAATGTGTAAGTGTAGGTATGTTCTGATGGCTCTCTCCACGAATGAAGAGTGGGTGGAGGGGTATATATAGCCTCCACACAAAATCTAACCGTTACACACAATTTGCCAAACTCGGTGGGACCAAATGGTTAAACTCGGTCGGACCGATTCAGCAAACCTAGTGACCGTTAGGATTTTCGGTGGGACTGAGATGCAACTCGGTAGGACCGATATGGTTAGGGTTAGGGCATAACGTAATCTCGGGATGACCGATTACACAAACTCGGTGGGACCGATTTTTGTAATAAGCTAACCAAAGAGTTGGTCAGGTAAACTCAGTGGGACCGATTCTCTCATCTCGGTGAGACCGAAATGTTACAAATGGGAAACAGAGAGTTTACATTGCAATCTCGGTGGGACCGATCGCTCATCTCGGTAAGACCAAAACGTTACGAAGGGAAACAAAGAGATTGCAATTCCATCTCGGTGAGACCAAGATCCCTATTTGTGAAACCCATTTGCCTAGGGTTTGTGGCAGTGGTTATGACATTTGAAACTCGGTGGCGCCGGATAGAAAGAATCGGTGGGGCCGAGTTTGACTTTTGGTTTAGGTCATATGTGGATGTGGGAAGGTAGTTGAGGATTTTGGAGCATATCACTAAGCATTTTGAGCAAGCAAGCCATTAAGAAACACCTCATCCTTCCTTATTAGTATTGGCTTTTCCTATAGACTCAATGTGATCTTGGATTACTAAAATATAAAATGTAGAGTCTTGAGCTTCAAGCTTGAGCCAAACTTTTTATCCTTTAGAATTTTGAGGGATCCACTTTCCTCATCCATGCCATGCCATTCATTGAGCTTTTCCTGAAATATTAATCTTGGAATAATGTTAGCTCAATGAGCTATATGTTTGTTAGGAATTACCAAAACCACCCAGGGATAGTTGCACTTTCAATGGCACGTATCCATTGTTAGTCTAATGCTCACGGTTCGAATAAATAATCCGTTTGGGATATTGGTTCCCAATTATTAATAATCTCCCGTCTGTAATTAGATAAAGATTACATCAAAACTGGTCTCAGATTTGACAAAAAAGTACAATGCTACTTTGTATTGGTGTCCATATGACAATACGATAAGTTTCCTGAACTTCAAATTAGTTTTGGATGTACTAGAATTTAAAAATCAAGATTCTCAATGTTTGAAATTGGTTGCACGGGGAGTAAACATGCACCGAGTGAGACACATGTGTTTTTGCAATCCATTTAGGTGCATTGTCACGTGTGCATGTAGCTCAAATTTGATTTTTGCACATTATACCCGTAGAAAATCAATCAATCAATGTACTAAAACTTCTTAATGATCTCTATGATTTTTTTGAAATTAAAACGTCCCTCCTTTGGTAACATGTATGTTCACCGCAGGATAATTAATTTCACATGCATCGTAGTTACGGTAGATTCGCGGTGTGTGTGTGGGTCTGTGCGTCTGGGGGTGGCAGGTGGCTCGCAGTACACCACGAGTTGTGAGCCACCGTGTGGGTTGGCCGTTTTGTTAGGCAGGCCGGTGCCAAATCAGAGTCGTGAAATCGTTATTTAAAACATTACACAACCCTGTACTACATAAATGTTATGGCCACATGCAGTCGATGTTGTCCTACACGACACTCGATACTCGCGTGCGATGCTTTCTGTTGGCCCGCGAGGTCGTCGTCCATCACTTTGACGAACAACCAGCAGTGAGGTTAATTTGACCAGCAAGGTAGAATCTTTTTTGTTTGTGTTATGGTGGTATATAGTATGCGTCGAAGAGGTGGGAGGGGACTAGCATATATACTATACGTACACGTCCGTGAACAAGTACACCTCACTCAGTGTTGGGAATTTTTGGTTTCGAGGCACGTGCCACATCAAAATTGTGAAATTAGTTATTCAAACATTCAGACAACACCTTTTTGGGCCACATGCTGATAGAGGCAAAGGTGTCCCGATGTTTCGATGAGATGGTGGCTATCGTATCTATGGGAGTCCACCTTGACGATCCGACTACGAACGTGCGAGGCGTCGCGCCTTAGCAACCGCTAAACCAACTTCCGAGGGGTTATTGACCACGCCGGAGGACGATCTACCTGACCACGAGGGTCTGTTTCCTGCGAGCAAACGAAGAACAAGCAAGAAACTGAGATTGCAATCTGGATATTGCAAATATAAGATGAAAGCATTATTGATCGAGGTGGGGTTCTATGACGTCTTGGTCTGGTCGTTGGACACAAACGAAGTACGCGAAGTTGCAGCTATGGCGAACTTTTAATCTAAACAAAACCAAAAGTCTAAACGACTCCCTAAGGGCTGTATATATGGAGGAAGAGGGGAGGATTTCGTGGCTCTTGGAGGAGGGGTCCGAAACGAACCCTAACTCTTGTTTCCCCACACATACGGACTCTAAAAACAAGCTATACTTAAGTATTTAGAAAAACATGGGCCTGGCCCAATAATAAGGTGATGCAGCACCTAAAATACCCTCTCGTCGAAATTTATGAAGTGGCATCTTGTATATTTCGTCCAAGGCTTCATGCACTCCTTATGGTGGCTTCAAGGTCCTGAAATCATCACTTGTAACTCCGTTCTGGATCCCCTTGCACATGCCATCATCTCCATGCTTGAACTTGTTCCAAGGTTCATCTTTCTTGTCCAAGCTAGGCCCTTCATTTGTAAGCAAAACAAATGTATCTAATTTAGGCAGCATAATATTCTCATGAACATTAGAATCATTACCAAGAAACGAAAGTACCTGATAATTCAATTGGCGTGCGCGAGCTCTAGTAATTGGTCCAGTATGTATAGCAGCAGGGGCTGTGGGTGTAACAATGGTATTGATGTCCTCATCATCCTCCCCTTCTTGAAATTAAGTCGTCCTCGACGAAAGTTCATCGTCCTCACCCAAATAAGGCTTCAAATCTGCAATGTTAAAAGTAGGACTAACCCTAAAATCTACAGGCAGCTAAAGTTTATAATTTATTTTCTCTAACACCTTAAAAGGACCATCAGCACGTGGCATTAGCTTTGATTTGCGCAAATTAGGAAATCTATCCTTACGCAAATGTAACCAAACAAGAACTCCAGGTGCAAACACAACATGTTTTCTACCCTTATCTCCAGCAAGTTTATATTTAGCATTCATACGCTCAATGTTTTCCTTAGTTAACTCATGCATTTTTAAAATCAATTCAGCATGTTCTTTAGCATCAACATTAACCTTCTGCGATGATGGAAGAGGCAACAAATCAATAGGTGCACGAGGTAGGAAACCATACACAATTTCAAAAGGGCACATCTTAGTAGTAGAATGCAATGAACGATTATAAGCAAATTCAATATGAGGCAAGCATTCTTCCCACATTTTCTTGTTATTCTTGAAAACAGCCCTAAGCATAGTAGACAATGTTCTATTGACTACTTCAGTTTGTCCATCAGTTTGGCGGTGACAAGTAGTACTAAAGAGCAGTTTAGTCCCCAACTCAGCCCATAAACATCTCCAAAAGTGGCTAAGAAATTTATTATCACGATCTGAAACAATAGTATTTGGCACACCATGCAAGCGAATAATTTCACGAAAGAACAAATCAGCAACATTAACAGCATCATCGCTTTTATGACATGGTATAAAGTGTGCCATTTTCGAGAACCTATCCACGACAACAAATATGCTATCCCTCCCCTTCTTTGTTCGAGGTAAACCTAAAACAAAGTCCATAGATATATCCTCCCAAGGAACACTAGGTACAGGCAAAGGCATATATAAACCATGAGGATTGAGTCGTGACTTAGCTTTTTGACATGTAGTGCAGCGAGCAATAAAACGCTCAACATCCCGTATGTAAGAAGGATGTTACAAAGAAACATGTAGTGCAGCGAGCAATAAAACGCTCAGCATATATAAAACATATATAAACCCTAGATTTCAGCACCATTGCTGTACCTCTCAACGAGCTTACAAAGAAGGATGTGCCTTTTGTTTGGGGTTCCGTACAGGAAGAAGCCTTCACGGTATTGAAAGATAAGTTGACACATGCTCCTTTACTCAAACTTTCTGATTTTTATAAGAATTTTGAGCTTGAATGTGATGCTAGTGGAATTGGATTAGGAGGTGTGTTATTACAAGATGGCAAACCTGTTGCATACTTTTCTGAAAAATTGAGTGGGCCTAGTCTGAACTATTCTACTTATGATAAAGAATTATATGCTCTTGTTCGGACCTTAGAAACATGGCAACATTATTTATGGCCAAAGGAATTTGTTATACATTCTGATCATGAATCTTTGAAACACATTAATAGTCAAGCAAAACTAAACCGTAGACATGCTAAATGGGTTGAATTCATTGAGACTTTCCCTTATGTTATTAAACACAAGAAGGGTAAAGAAAATGTTATTGCTGATGCATTGTCTCATCATTATACTATGCTTTCACAACTTGACTTTAAAATATTTGGTTTGGAGACCATCAAAGATTGATATGTGCATGATGCTGAATTTAAAGATGTATTGTAGAATTGTAAGGAAGGGAGAACATGGAACAAGTTCGTTCTTAACGATGGATTTGCGTTTCGTGCTAACAAGCTATGCATTCCAGCTAGCTCCGTTCGTCTTTTGTTGTTGTCGGAGGCGCATGGAGGAGGATTAATGGGACACTTTGGCGTCAAGAAGACGGAGGATATACTTCCTACACATTTCTTTTGGCCAAAGATGAGACGGGGTGTTGAGCGTTTTATTGCTCGCTGCACTACATGTCAAAAAGCTAAGTCACGACTCAATCCTCATGGTTTATATATGCCTTTGCCTGTACCTAGTATTCCTTGGGAAGATATATCTATGGACTTTGTTTTAGGTTTACCTCGAAAAAAGAAGGGGAGGGATAGCATATTTGTTGTCGTGGATAGGTTCTCGAAAATGGCACACTTTATACCATGTCATAAAAGCGATGATGCTGTTAATGTTGCTGATTTGTTCTTTCGTGAAATTATTCGCTTGCATGGTGTGCCAAATACTATTGTTTCAGATTGTGATACTAAATTTCTTAGCCACTTTTGGAGATGTTTATGGGCTAATTTGGGGACTAAACTGCTTTTTAGTACTACTTGTCACCCCCAAACTGATGGACAAACTGAAGTAGTCAATAGAAAATTGTTTACTATGCTTAGGGCTGTTTTGAAAAATAACATGAAAATGTGGGAAGAATGCTTGCCTCATATTGAATTTGCTTATAATCGTTCATTGCATTCTACTACTAAGATGTGCCCTTTTGAAATTGTGTATGGTTTCTTACCTCGTGCACCTATTGATTTGTTGCCTCTTCCATCGTCGCAGAAGGTTAATTTTGATGCTAAAGAACGTTCTGAATTGATTTTAAGAATGCATGAGTTAACTAAGGAAAACAGTGAGCGTATGAATGCTAAATATAAACTTGCTGGAGATAAGGGTAGAAAACATGTTGTGTTTGCACCTGGAGTTCTTGTTTGGTTACATTTGCGTAAGGATAGATTTCCTAATTTGCGCAAATCAAAGCTAATGCCACGTGCTGATGGTCCTTTTAAGGTGTTAGAGAAAATAAATGATAATGCATATAAACTTCAGCTGCCTGTAGATTTTGGGGTTAGTCCCACTTTTAACATTGTGGATTTGAAGCCTTATTTGGGTGAGGACGATGAACTTTCGTCGAGGACGACATCATTTCAAGAAGGGGAGGATCATGAGGACATCAATACCATTGTTACACCCACAGCCCCTGCTGCTATACATACTGGACCAATTACTAGAGCTCGCGCATGCCAATTGAATTATGAGGTACTTTCGTTTCTTGGTAACGATTCTAATGTTCATGAGAATATTATGCTGCCTAAATTAGATACATTTGTTTTGCTTACAAATGAAGGGCCTAGCTTGGACAAGAAAGATGAACCTTGGAACAAGTTCAAGCATGGAGATGATGGCATGCGCAAGGGGATCCAGAACGGAGTTACAAGTGATGATTTCGGGACTTTGAAGCCACCATAAGGAGTGCATAAAGCCTTGGACGAAACATACAAGATGACACTTCATAAGTTTCGTCCAGAGGCTATTTTAGGTGCTGCGTCACCTTATTATTGGGCCAGGCCCATGTTTTTTCGAAATACTTAAGTATAGGCTATTTTTAGAGTCCGTATGTGTGGGGAAACAAGAGTTAGGGTTGGTTTCGGACCCCTCCTCCAAGGGTCATGAAATCCTCCCTCTTCCTCCATATATACAGCCCTTAGGGCATCGTTTCGACTTTGGGTTTTGTTTAGATTAAAAGTTCGCCATAGCTGCAACTTCACGTACTTCGTTTGTGTCCAACGACCAGACCAAGACGTCACAGAACCCCACCTTGATCAATAAAGCTTTCATCTTATATTCGCAATATCTAGATTGCAATCTCAGTTTCTTGCTTGTTCTTCGTTCGCTCGCAGGAAACAGACCCTCGTGGTCAGGTTGATCATGCTCCGGCATGGTCAATAACCCCTCGGAAGTTGGTTTAGCGATTGCTAAGGCGCGACATCTCGCACGTTCGTAGTCGGATCGTCAAGGTCGACTCCCACAGAAACGATAGCCACCGTCTCATCAAAACATCGGGACGCCTTTGCCTCTATCAAGTGGTATCAGATTTCCAGGTTGCTCGGTGAGATTTTACAGTTTTTCGTAGTTTAGATAGAGTCTGTTCTTCATACCTACAGTCCACGAAAAAAAGCCAAAAAAATTAGGGTTAGTTCATCATATCCGAACCAATCTGAGCCTTTGCATAGTCTTTTCAGTATTTTGCTTTGTTGAATTTGCGGTTGCATTATCGTGTCTAGTTGTTGGTCTTGGAGTCTAGTCTTTTAGAGTTTTGAGTTCTAGTCATAAGTTGTTACGCCGCCGCCGCACCATCATCATCGCCCCTGCCATCTACCACCACCGCTTATCGGCCATCGATCCATATCCATATACCACCAGCAATCCGTCTCCATATACCATCACCAATCCGTATCCATATACCACCACCAATCCGTATCCATATACCACCACCGCTGCCATATCCTACCGTCATATATCCACCAACAATTCGAGTTCCATTCATATTAGGTTTGTTTTCGAGGTCCGTCTAATTTCCGATTCGTCTTTCCTTGCCTGAGTAGGTTTCCGGAAAAAAAGTCTGGAGACCCCCGGGCAGTTTTTAGGCCAAAATTTTCACAGGCAAAAATATTTTTTTCGCTATCCCATTTTTAGGCTTTTCTGAGTCTTTTGAGCTACGTGCCATCATAGTGATTTTTTGTCGCACTTTTTCATCGTCACTGCCCTGATTTCTGAAAAAAAGTCAAAAAAATTTCGTGCCCATCCTGTCAGTTTGACGAGGGAAGAGTTTTGAGACACTCGCCATTATAGTGATTTTTTGCAAAAAAAAAGAGGTGCACAAAAAAAATAAAGAGGAGCGCCAAAAAAAGAGCGGAAAAAAGTTCCAGAGTGTGCTTTTCCCTTGTTTACGTGCAGCGCCATGATTTTGTTAGTGTTCTAGGCTCGCGTCTCTAGCACGGTCCAGCCTAGGACCAGCATAGTACCGTCGTTGCGTTTATTCAACTTCGCATCTCTGAATTGATTATTGCTGACCCTTTTTGCTACCATATTATAAGCCTTCCCAGCTCCACATACATCTACGTCGTGCGTTTGACTCTCCCTGGTAATCGCTCTATCCAGGCTTTGAGAGTTTTGACTACGACGGTTGCCGATCACCGCCTGCTGCTTGGTAAGAACTGGTAATCATTTGAGATTTGCTTGACGGATTTGTGACATCCACCACCACCTCTTGTTAGTAGTCTGTAGGATCATATTCTTGTGTGTTTCTATTGCTGCTAACCATGGCAGGATCACAAGCCGACGAGACTGACTGGGAGAACATGACGAATAAGGAGTTGCATGATAAATTTCAGCAAATGATGAGTGGACAGGTGCAAGATGTGCTAAACAGATTTGAAGAGGCCATGGAGAAGATAGATGGCATGGAGAAGACGTTCGAAACAAAGCTCGATAACAAGTTTAATGAATTGCTCGCGCGTCTTCCACCACCACCACCGGCTGCCCCTAACGCGCCTCTACAACAACAACAACGTCGCTTTCCAAATAAAGTGGGACGAGCACAGCGCATTCCCATTAACCCTGGGCAAAATTCTGGTGCCGCTGTTGATGCTTTTGACGCTCCTGCTGCTACTACAGAGGTGGAGGACCATTACGATGATGACGTTGACCAAAATCAGAACTACGTGCAACCACCAGCACCACCACCACCAGGTCGTCCTCATGCATATCATCGCAACGGTAGGGTTGCACCACCACCTAAGGTACATGACCATCTTCCTAAACTAAAATTGAATATTTCACCATTTGAGGGTAGATATGTTCCTGATATATATCTTACTTGGGAGTTAGAAACTGAACAACGATTTACATGTTTACAATATCCTGAGGAGAGACGTGTTCCTGCTGCTGTTTGTGCTTTCACTAGCTTTGCATGTGTTTGGTGTTCTGAACATTGTAGATTATATCCTATTCCAACTACTTGGGTTGCTTTAAAAACTGCTATGCGTACTCGTTGGGTTCCACCATATTATCAACGTGAATTACTTCAAAAATTGCAGCGTTTAAGACAAGGAAAAAATTCGGTAGAAGAATATTATTAGGAATTACAAACTGGCATGATTAGATGTGGTATTGTTGAGGGGAATGAAGCTATGCTTGCACGTTTTATGGGTGGATTGAATAGAGAGATTCAGACCATTCTAGAGTATTAGGAGTATACTAATATCACTCGTTTATTCCATCTTGCTTGTAAAGCTGAACGTGAAGTGCAAGATTGGTAGGCACTGGCGTGAACTAACTTTTCTTCAGGTCGATCTTCATCATGGACACCACGTGCATCCTCTACTTCCACTCCACCAACACCTCCATCAGGTGCCACCTCCAGCCGTGATACAAGAAAGCAGGCACAACCACCACTATCTGCCAAGAGCACACCTGCCGGACCTGCGCAGAGCTCTTCTTCTTCCATGGCATCAACATGGCACACAAGTGATATTATTTGTCGCCGTTGTAAGTGAAGAGGACATTTTGCGGGAGAATACCAATCTCAGCGTGTGATGATTGCTACTGAGGATGGTGGGTATGTGTCCGCTAGTGACTATGATGAGGAGACTTTGGCTCTTATTACACATGAAGAACACGGTGGAGAGGATTCTGATCATGAGACGCAATACATGGCTGCTGAAGATGCTGACAGGTATGAATGTTTAGTTGCTCAACATGTTTTGAGTGTGCAGGTTACACAAGCTGAGAAAAATCAGAGGCATAATTTGTTCCATACAAAGGGAGTTGTGAAGGAACGTTCTGTTCACGTCATCATAGATGGAGGGAGTTGCAATAACTTGGCTAGCATGGAGATGGTGGAGAAGCTATCTCTCACCGCAAGACCACATCCACATCCTTACTACATCCAATGGTTCAACAACAGCGGCAAGGTTAGGTAACACGTACTGTTCGTGTGCATTTTAGTATCTCTACATATGCTGATTATGTTGATTGTGATGTGGTACCTATGCAAGCATGTTCCTTATTACTTGGTAGACCATGGCAATTTGATAAAAATTCTGTACACCATGGTAGAAACAATCAGTATACTCTTGTTCATAAGGATAAAAATATTACTTTGCTTCCTATGACTCCTGATTCCATTTTGAAAGATGATATTAATAGAGCTAATAAAGCAAAACAGGAGAAAAATAAAAGTGAAAATCAGATTGTGGCAAAAGAATTTGAGCAACTAATGCAGCCTAATAATAAACCATCTAGTGTTGCTTCTGAAATTAAATTGAAAACTGCATGTTTACTTGCCACCAAATATGATATTGATGATTTAGATTTTAGCAAATCTGTTTGCTATGCTTTTGTGTGCAAAGAGGCATTATTTTCATTCGAGGACATGCCTTCCTCTTTGCCTCCTGCTGTCACTAACATTTTGCAGGAGTTCGCTAACGTCTTTCCACAAGACGTGCCACCGGGATTACCACCTATTCGGGGGATTGAGCATCAAATTGACTGAATTCCCGGTGCATCATTACCCAACCGTGCACCATACCGTACCAATCCAGTGGAGACGAAGGAGATTATGCGTCAAGTACAAGAACTGCTCGACAAAGTTTATATACGCGAATCCCTTAGTCCTTGTGCTGTTCCTATCATTTTAGTGCCGAAAAAGGATGGTACGTCACCTATGTGCGTTGATTGTAGAGGCATTAATAATATTACTATTCGTTATCGTCATCCTATTCCTAGGCTAGATGATATGCTTCATGAATTGAGTGGCTCTACAATATTCTCCAAAGTTGATTTGCGTAGTGGATACCATCAAATTCGTATGAAATTGGGAGATGAATGGAAAACAGCATTTAAAACTAAGTTTGGATTATATGAGTGGTTAGTCATGCCTTTTGGGTTAACTAATGCACCTAGTACTTTCATGAGGTTAATGAACGAAGTTTTACGTGCTTTCATTGGACGATTTGTGGTAGTTTACTTTGATGACATATTGATTTATAGAAAATCTTTGGAGGAACATTTACGTGCTGTTTTTATTGCGCTACGTGATGCATGTTTGTTTGGTAACCTTGGAAAGTGCACCTTTTGTACCAACCGAGTATCTTTTCTTGGCTATGTTGTAACTCCACAGGGAATTGAAGTTGATAAAGCCAAGATTGAAGCTATTGAGAGTTGGCCGCAACCCAAAACGGTCACACAAGTGAGGAGTTTCCTTGGCTTTGCTGGTTTCTATAGGCGTTTTGTGAGAGATTTCAGCACCATTGCTGCACCTCTCAACGAGCTTGCAAAGAAGGATGTGCCTTTTGTTTGGGGTACCGCACCGGAAGAAGCCTTCACGGTATTGAAAGATAAGTTGACACATGCTCCTTTACTCCAACTTCCTGATTTTAATAAGACTTTTGAGCTTGAATGTGATGCTAGTGGAATTGGATTAGGAGGTGTGTTATTACAAGATGGCAAACCTGTTGCATACTTTTCTAAAAAATTGAGTGGGCCTAGTATGAACTATTCTACTTATGATAAAGAATTATATGCTCTTGTTCAGACCTTAGAAACATGGCAACATTATTTAAGGCCAAAGGAATTTGTTATACATTCTGATCATGAATATTTGAAACGCATTAAAAGTCAAGCAAAACTGAACCGTATACATGCTTAATGGGTTGAATTCATTGAGACTTTCCCTTATGTCATTAAACACAAGAAGGGTAAAGAAAATGTTATTGCTGATGCATTGTCTCGTCGTTATACTATGCTTTCACAACTTGACTTTAGAATATTTGGTTTGGAGACCAACAAAGATCAATATGTGCATGATGCTGAATTTAAAGATGTATTGCAGAATTGTAAGGAAGGGAGAACTTGGAACAAGTTCGTTCTTAACGATGGATTTGTGTTTCGTGCTAACAAGCTATGCATTCCAGCTAGCTCCGTTTGTCTTTTGCTGTTGCAGGAGGCGCATGGTGGAGGATTAATGGGACATTTTGGCATCAAGAAGATGGAGGATATACTTGCTACACATTTCTTTTGGCCAAAGATGAGACGGGATGTTGAGCGTTTTGTTGCTCGCTGCACGACATGTCAAAGAGCTAAGTCACAACTCAATCCTCATGGTTTATATATGCCTTTGCCTGTACCTAGTGTTCCTTGGGAGGATATATCTATGGACTTTGTTTTAGGTTTACCTCGAACAACGAAGGGGAGGGATAGCATATTTGTTGTCGTGGATAGGTTCTCGAAAATGGCACACTTTATACCATGTCATAAAAGCGATGATGTTGTTAATGTTGCTGATTTGTTCTTTCATGAAATTATTCGCTTGCATGGTGTGCCAAATTCCATTGTTTCAGATCGTGATAATAAATTTCTTAGCCACTTTTGGAGATGTTTATGGGCTGAGTTGGGGACTAAACTGCTCTTTAGTACTACTTGTCACCGCCAAACTAATGGACAAACTGAAGTAGTCAATAGAACATTGTCTACTATGCTTAGGGCTGTTTTGAAGAATAACAAGAAAATGTGGGAAGAATGCTTGCCTCATATTGAATTTGCTTATAATCGTTCATTGCATTCTACTACTAAGATGTGCCCTTTTGAAATTGTGTATGGTTTCCTACCTCGTGCACCTATTGATTTGTTGCCTCTTCCATCGTCGCAGAAGGTTAATTTTGATGCTAAAGAACGTGCTGAATTGATTTTAAAAATGCATGAGTTAACTAAGGAAAACATTGAGCGTATGAATGCTAAATATAAACTTGCTGGAGGTAAGGGTAGAAAACATGTAGTGTTTGCACCTGGAGATCTTGTTTGGTTACATTTGCGTAAGGATAGATTTCCTAATTTGCGCAAATCAAAGCTAATGCCACGTGCTGATGGTCCTTTTAAGGTGTTAGAGAAAATAAATGATAATGCATATAAACTTCAGCTGCCTGTAGATTTTGGGGTTAGTCCCACTTTTAACATTGCAGATTTGAAGCCTTATTTGGGTGAGGACGATGAACTTTCGTCGAGGACGACTTAATTTCAAGAAGGGGAGGATGATGAGGACATCAATACCATTGTTACACCCACAGCCCCTGCTCCTATACATACTGGACCAATTACTAGAGCTCGCGCACGCCAATTGAATTATCAGGTACTTTCGTTTCTTGGTAACGATTCTAATGTTCATGAGAATATTATGCTGCCTAAATTAGATACATTTGTTTTGCTTACAAATGAAGGGCCTAGCTTGAGAAGGATGAACATTGGAGCAAGAACACGCATGGAGTTGAAGGCATGCGCAAGGGGATCAAGAACGGAGTTACAAGTGATGATTTTAGGACTTTGAAGCCGCCATAAGGAGTGCATGAAGCCTTGGACGAAATATACAAGATGCCACTTCATAATATTCGTCCATAGGCTATTCTAGGTGCTGTGTCACCTTATTAATGGGCCAGGCCCATGTAATTTCGAAATACATAAGTATAGGCTATTTTTAGAGTCCGTATGTGTGGGGAAACAAGAGTTAGGGTTGGTTTCGGACCCCACCCTCAAGGGCCACGAAATTCCCCCCCCCCCCTCTTCCTCCATATATACAGCCCTTAGGGCATCGTTTAGACTTTGGGTTTTGTTTAGATTAAAAGTTCGCCATAGCTGCAACTTCATGTACTTCGTTTGTGTCCAACGACCAGACCAAGACGTCACAGAACCCCACCTTGATCAATAAAGCTTTCATCTTATATTCGCAATATCCCGATTGCAATCTCAGTTTCTTGCTTGTTCTTCGTTTGTTCGCAGGAAACAGACCCTTGTGGTCAGGTTGATCGTGCTCCGGCGTGGTCAATAACCCTCGGAAGTTGGTTTAGCGATTGCTAAGGCGCGACGTCTCGCACGTTCGTAGTCGGATCGTCAAGGTTGACTCCCACAGAAAACGATAGCCACCATCTCATCGAAACATTGGGACACCTTAGCCTCTATCAATCTCAGACTTAGGTAGTAGCCATGTCTCATGCATAGAAAGTGGAAGTTCGAAGAGGAGTGAGTTCACCTTATCTTCGATAGCTTTGGCTCAGGCTCGTGTCATTGGTCCAAGTGGTGCCGTTGGAGGTGTGGGTGCGTCCATGGGGATGATCTTGGGATGCTCTGCATCATCTCCCCTCCCTTGGGGAAGATCCGTCCTCGGATCGAAATCCTCATCACCATGGTAGGGCGAGAGATCTTTGATGTTGAAGATGTCGCTCACGGAGTACTTGTCACGAGGGATGTCGATCTTGTAAGCGTTGTTGTTGTAGCATGCAAGCACCTTGAATGGTCCATCCGCGCGTGGCCGAAGTTTGGACTTGCGTTCTTCTGGAAAGCGGTCCTTGCAAAGGTGTAGCCACACGAGGTCTCCAATTTTGAATATCATAGGGTGCTTGTTGACATTGAGCTTTGTCGCAAGGCGTTGTACTTGGCGCTCGATGGTGTTTCTTGTATCTTCATGCACCTTCTTGAGATGGGTTGCTCGTGCACTTGCGTCCAAATTGATTCGCTCTTGGAGTGGTAGAGGTAGAATATCCAATGGTGACAAAGGGTTGAATCCGTAGACGACCTCGAAAGGGGACTTGCCGGTTGTTGAGTGTCTTGCTCGGTTGTAGGTGAACTCGGCGATGGGTAGACACTCCTCCCACTCCTTGATGTTCTTCTTGATGAGTACTCTAAGTAGAGCAGAGAGTGTGCGGTTTGCCACCTCCGTTTGGCCGTCGGTTTGAGGATGGTACGTCGTGGAGAAGAGTAGCTTGATTCCGAGCTTGGCACATAGGGTCTTCCAAAAGTAGCTAAGGAACTTGACGTCACGGTCCGAGACGATGGTCTTTGGCACACCATGGAGACGCAAAATTTCCCTACAAAAGAGATTAGAAACATGTGAAGCATCGTCTATCTTGTGGCAAAGAATAAAATGTGCCATTTTTGAGAAACGGTCCACAACGACAAATATGGAATCTTTCCCATTTCGAGTTCTACGCAAACCAAGTACAAAGTCCATGATAATGTCTTCCCATGGTTGGTATGGGACTGGTAAAGGCATATAGAGACCATGAGATTGAGATTTGGACTTAGCTTTGCGACATGTAGAACACTGGTTGGTGAAACGATTGACGTCCTAAAACATCTTTGGCCAAAAGTAGCTCTTTGAGAGCGTGGCGAACGTCTTGTCGCGTCCGAAGTGTCCCATTAAGCCTCCTCCATGAGATTCCTGCAAAGCAACAAACGAAGAGAGGACTCGAGGATGCAAAGTTTGTTATCTCTCATAAGATATCCGTTTGTAATGTAATAGCGTTCCCAAGATGTATTCGACAAACACTTGGCATAAGGAGTAGCAAAAGTTGCATCATGCTCATACAAGTCTTTGGTATGCTCGAAGCCAATGACATCTAACTCAAGTTGCATGACAAGCATGCATATGCGGGAAAGAGCATCCGCTACGATGTTTTCTTTACCCTTGATGTACTTGATGACATAGGGAAAAGACTCAATAAATTCACTCCATTTAGCATGACGCTTGTTCAACTTTGTTTGTCCCTTAAGATACTTGAGAGTCTCATGATCGGTATGAATGATAAACTCATGGGGACGAAGGTAATGTTCCCATTCATGCAAAACGCGGACTAAAGCATATAGCTCTTTGTCATAGATGGGGTAATTGAGTTGCATTCCGGAAAGTTTCTCACTAAAGTAAGCTATGGGGCGCTTCTCTTGCGTTAACACACCTCCTATGCCATTGCCACTAGCATCGCAATGAATTTCAAAAGGCTTGTCGAAGTTGGGTAACGCAAGCACGGGAGCATGAGTAAGCAAATTCTTAATCTCATTGAATGCGGTATCTTGGGATGGTCCCCAAACAAAATGCGCATTCTTCTTGCTCAAAGCATGCAAAGGCGAAGCAATGGTGCTAAAATCCTTGACAAAGCGACGGTACAAACCCGCAAGGCCAAGAAAACTACGTACTTGATGCAAGTTGGTTGGTTGCAGCCAAGTCTTAATAGCATTGATCTTGGACTCATCAACATGAACACCCTTAGAAGAAACAACAAAACCCAAGAAAACGAGCTTATCAACACCAAAAAGGCATTTATCCATATTAGCATAGAGGCGCTCTTTTCTAAGAGTTTCCAAAATGGTGCGGACATGGGTGACATGCTCTTTGATAGATTTGCTAAACACAAGAATTTCATCAAAGTAGACCACAACAAATATACCAATGTAAGGGCGAAAGACATGATTCATGAGGCGCATAAAAGTGCTCGGTGCTTCCGAAAGACCCATAGGCATGACTAACCACTCATACAAACCAAACTTGGTTTTGAAGGCGGTTTTCCATTCATCACCCACTTGTATGCGGATTTGATAGTAACCACTCTTAAGATCAATTTTGGAAAATATAGTGGCACCGCTAAGCTCATCAAGCATATCATCTAGGCGTGGAATGGGATACCTATAGCGGACGGTGATAGCATTGATAGGTCTACAATCGGAGCACATGCGAAAACTACCATCACGTTTTGGCACAAGAATGACCGGAACGGCACAAGGGCTCAAACTTTCACGCACATGTCCATGGTCTATGAGATGCTTTACTTGCCTTTGTCTTTCTTTTGTTTCGTCGGGGTTGACACGTTATGGAGCTTTGTTCGGAAGAGGTGCTCCAGGGATGAGGTCGATTCGGTGCTCAATGCCTCGTAGAGGAGGTAGACCCGGAGGTAGCTCTTCGAGGAAAACATCTTCAAATTCCTACAAAAGAGAAGACAACACTAGAGGAAGAGTGTGAGAAGTGTTAGTTTGTGGTGAATTGTCCTTGCACATGAGGACGTAGTGTAGGACACTAGATGGGTTCTCACACACTTCTCTTATCTCACGTTTGGTGGCAAATAGAACTAGGTTTTTGTTTTCGCTCGTCGTGGAGGCACTCAATTTTGGCTTGTGGCGCTCACTCTCTTTTTGGTGGCTCGCTCTCTCACTATGATCTCCACGAGGGGTGGCTTGCTTGTCGGGCGATCACTTGACTTAGCGACATTGGACGGAGGACGTACTCCTTGCCCTTCATCTTGAAGATGTAGTGGTTCGTTCGGCTGTTGTGGATGACTCCTTTATCGAATTGCAATGGCCGTCCAAGGAGAAGATGACAAACGGTCATTTCAACGACGTCGCACTCCAAGGTGTCTTCGTAAGCGTCGATTTTGAAGGAGACTTGTACTGGGTGCTCGACTTGGATGGTGCCGGAGTCACTAAGCCATTGCACTTTGTATGGATGTGGATGCTTCGTCTTGGGAAATTGGAGCTTGGAGCAAAGTTCTTCACTTGCGAGATTATGACAACTCCCTCCATCGATGATGACCTTGACGGATCGTCCATTGATTCCGGCCTTGGTGTGGAATATGTGGCATCGTTGGTCTTCTTCTCGGTGATGTTGGAGAGTCAAGACTTTGGAGACAACAAGTGCGGGACTTGAGTCTTCATCACAAAAAACTTGTTCTTCTTCATTGTTCACTTGGCGGTGCATGGCAACTTGCTCGAGGGCTTCCATTTCGCCTTCGCTCATGGAGTCATAAGTGCCATCGTCGTTGAAGACCATGGTTCGCTTGTTGGTGCACTCATAAGACTTGTGGCCTTGGCCTCCGCAAGTGAAACACTTGAAGGAACTCATCTTGACGGTTTCATCGGTTGGGGTTGATGATGATGAAGCTCTCGGCTTGAAGTTGCTCGTAGGAGGATGGCTTGTAGTTTATGAAGCTTTCTTGGAAGTCGACTTATCGATGTTGGTAGAAGAAGGCTTTGTAGTTGGTGATGGATTCGTTGAATCTTGGTTGTTGCAGAAGCCATAGGACTTGGATGAGAACTTTGCATACTTGAAATCATCTTGCACTTGGCGTTCTGCTTTGGTAGCTTGGTGCACTAGCTCGATGAGATTTGAGTATGGTTGGAAGTCAGCCATCTTCTTGATGGGATGACTGAGTCCATTCAAGAAGCATGCCATTGTTCGCTCATCATCTTCCGTGACATTGGCTCTTATCATTGCAATCTCCATCTCCTTGTAGTATTCTTCAACGCTCTTTGTTCCTTGCTTGAGTTGTTAGATTTTCTTGAAGAGGTCGCAGTTGTAGTAGGTAGGCACGAAGCGTGCTCTCATGGCATCCTTCATTTGCGCCCAAGTAGTGATGGGTGGTTCACCTCTTGCCTCTCGGTGCTCTATGATTTGTTCCCACCAAATGAGCACATAGTCTTGGAACTCAAGGGACGCCATCGCGATCTTCTTCTCTTCTTCAAAATTGTGCAAACGAAAGATCTTGTCAACTTTCAATGCCCATGAAAGGTACTCTTCGGGATCGTTGCTTTCGTTGAACTTGGGCATGGTGAACTTGAGTTTGCCATAACGTTGCTCTTCATTGTGTTGGGGTCGGGGATGATGACGCCCATGTTGTTGATGATTGTGCAACTCGTGGTGCTCTTGGCGCGGAGGGTTGTTATCATCATGTTGTTCTTGTCGTGGAGGATCTCCATTGCCTTCATGCTCTTGATTGACTTGTTGTTCTTGGCGAGCTTGTGGAGGAGCTTGTCGAGCTCGAGGAGGAACTTGACGATGCACGCGATCTAGAAATCTTCGTTCTTGAATTTCTTCGCGAAGTGCTTCCTCTTGTTCACGGGCTTGTCAGCTTCGGTCGGCAACGGCTCGACTTGTGCCGCAAGTTCTTGAGCGTCACGGAGTTGTTGTTCTTGACGTTGTGCCTTGGCATCTTGAGCATTTTGGTGTAGACGTGCTTGCTCTTCCTCTTCATGTTGGCGTTGTCGTTGCCGTTCTCGGGCTAGCGCAAAGGCCTCTTGAGTTTGACGTTGTCGGTGCTCTTGAGAGTCGATGTCGCGTAGCGGATTGAGGCTTGCTTGACGATCGGTGCGTGCAGCCCGACAAAGAGTGTTCGATGTCGGTGTACTTGAGTCGGAGAGGGTGAAGTCGGAGTGGCGGCTTGAACGGCTCCTTCTTGAAGTGGAAGACGAGCGGTTGAGCAACAAAGCACGAATTTTGTCCATCCTTGCGTCATTCTCTTACTTGTGATCATCGAGCTTGTGGTCGAAGTAGTCCCTTGTACGTTCCTCGGAAAGTCGCAAGTCGGCGGCAAGGTTGTCGATGCATTCACTCATAGCTTGTTGCTCTTGATGCAAAGCATGTTGTGCATCGAAGAGGTGACTCTTGGTGACGAAGGAGTTCATGTCATCGTCTCGCTCCATGAAGAGTGGGTTGGTAGAAGTACTTGGCCTATCCATCATTCCAAGACAAATGTGAGTGGTAGAAAGAGAAGAACGAGTACCAAATGTACCTTGACCCAAGTTGAAAGTGGATCAAGGATCACTCCAATGTAGTACAAGGAAATAGCACAATTGGTACGGGCTCTTGTCAGTTTCTCATGCCTACACAAGTAAAAGCTTTTGGTGGAGCTTGGTTAGGATGGTGGCACAAAATTTGATGCAGTTCTAAGTGAGCTTCAATAATGTTGGAAAGGATTCGCAAGATGCAATGTAACACGTAGACCAAGCATATAAGGTACACAGAAACACACGCGCAAAAAGATAAGTGGGGTTGTGCAACCAAGGGTGAGCCAAAATGTGGAATCCACAAAAATGCTCTTGTTGCACAACACTAGAGAGACGCTAGCACGATTGCACAATGGGAAGATACAAGAACTTGTGCACAACCTACTTAGCAAAAATGCAACGACTTCTACCCCAAATATGTTCTATGCAAGGTGTTGCTATGATATGATCCAAGATGATCGAGTATGACAATCTTAATGTTGTAAGATGCTATGGTTCTTGCTTAAAAGCTCTTTGCTTATCTTTTCACTTTGCTTAAAAGCTTGTTTGGCTCTTTGATGTTTGAGCTCTTTTCTCATGCAATGCTTGACGAACCAAGATAGCAAATGAGTATGTGATGACAACTTTGTGACACAAGAGATGATACTAGTATATGCAACAATGATTTATGTATGCTATGGGAAGTATGATCACTAATGTGCACAAGTCTTGTTGCCGGCAATACTCAATGGCTAGTCTCGATGGGTAAGCAATGCAAAGGAGTAAGGCTATGATGGCTATCAATGTAATGGCAAGAATGATATGTCCAATACCAAGATGAGGTTACCGGTCTTGCTTCCAGTATGGTGTCAAAATGGTGGCACGAATACCAAGATGTAGTCGAGGTGGTCGTTATTGATGATGCGTCCGTGGCGAAGATGAGCGGCGGTGATGTCGATGTCGAACCGTACCTAGATAGCCAAAACACAAAAGGATACGATACCGCAACTCAAATTCTCAAACCTCGAAGTAGCAATTGTGTCGGAGAGCGAAACGGTCCAAAAATTGTTGGGTTATGCGGAAATGGTGGAGGTTTGCGGAAGTATATATGGTATATGGTGGGCACCGGAACAAAATTTGGTGGAAATTGGGCAGAAAACGGGGCAGTGGATGGAGATGTTGCTGCCAGAGGTCGGATGTCCGGGTGGGGCCGGATGTCCGGGCTCTACGGGCCGGATGTCTGGGCTCTGGATCCGGGGACGAACGGGATGAACACCGCGTGGGGAGGTTAAATCCGAGCGAAATTCGGAGGAATTTGTGGATGGAAATTGGGAGGAAAAGGATGGGAAGTTATATCCACTCAAAACAAAGCAAATCCATGGATCCAAACCAACAAAATCTCAACACACCAACAAATCACAAAAAAAATTTGGGGCTATTTTTGGTGGGGAATTTTCGAAGTAGGACGAGAAACAACAAAACAAGGCTAGAAACACAATGGGGAGGCTCCGAAATCGTGATCAATGTGGCTCTAGATACCAAGATGATGGTATCAAGAGACAAGCTGGCTCTGATCCAAGATGATGTAGGGTAGAACCCTAATCGCCCAATCTTTCACGAAAGGAGCGGATCCCGCGAAGAACACAAGGAACACAAAGAGGGAAACAAGGGAAATCACAAGGGGAAACACAAGAGGAACACTCAAACTAACAAGAACAAGTCACACATGTGCTAGATCCTCGGATACATAGAACGATACACTGTCCACGGACAACTAGGGACGATACAAAAGGGTAACCGGTTCTTCCCCGTGAGGAGGTCTTGATGTTCTTCCCTAAAGAGGGGTCTTGAATCCGCTTGGGGGATCTTCTCCGGTGGAGGCTCGAATCTCCGAGGAGAAGGTAACCAAGTGGATGAGCAAAGCTCTCACACAAAATATGAGCTAATCCTTTGCTAACCCTAGAAAGTTGTACGGGATAGAGTATATATAGTCTAGGGGGAGAAGGGATACACAGGCCTCGGCCTTTCACTGTGCGCAGACAGGGGAGGCCGGATGTCCGGGCTGGTCGGGCCGGATGTCCGGGCTGGTCGGGCCAGATGTCCAGGCTTTTAGGCGATGTCGGATGTCCGGGCTGGAGCGGTGGCCTTTGTTGCTCTCAGGTTCGGAGTGGCCGGATTTCCGGGCCGGTGGCCGGATGTCCGGGGGCTCGGGAGGGGCCGGATGTCCGGGGCCTGTAGCCTTCTGTGGCTGGGCTGCTATAGTGGAAGACGCTCCAGGGGCCGCACGTCCGGGGCCTTGGCCGGATGTCCGGGGCTTGGGAGATGCTCTTGTCTCCTTCCGTTTGTTCTCCTCTTCTGCGGACTTGGGGACTTGTACATCTTCATGTACATCTTCGGGAGGACCTTCTTGGTACCTAATCATGCACAACACCTCGAACTTAGGTAGTATCCATGTCTCATGTATAGAAAGTGGAAGTTCAGAGAGGAGTGAGTTCACCTTATCTTCGATAGCTTTGGCTCGGGCTCGTGTCATTGGTCCAAGTGGTGTCGTTGGAGGTGTAGGTGCGTCCATGGGGATGATCTTGGGATGCTCCTGAAAGTGCAACTATCCCTAGGTGGTTTTGGTAATTCATAACAACATATAGCTCATTGAGCTAATGCTATTCCAAGATGATTATTTCAGGAAAGCTCAATGATTGGCATGGCATGGATGTGAAAGTGGAACCCTCAAAATGCTAAGGACAAAGGATTGGCTCAAGCTCAAAAGCTCAAGACTCTTCATTTTATATTTTAGTGATCCAAGATCACATTGAGTCTTTAGGAAAAGCCAATACTATTAAGGAGGGATGAGGTGTTGCTTAATGAGCCTCTTGCTTCATGTGCTTAGTGATATGCTCCAAAACCCTCAACTACTTTCCCATATCCACATATGACCTAAACCCTAAGCCAAACTCGGTCCTACCGATTCTTCCTATCCGGCGCCACCGAGTTTCACTTGTCATTAGCCACTGCCAAACCCTAGCAATTCGGTCCTACCGATAGGGATCTCGGTCTCACCGAGATGGGGTTGCAAACTCTCTGTTTCCCTTTCGTAACTTTTCGGTCTTACCGAAAGAGCGAATCGGTCCCACCGAGATTGCAATGTAAACTCAGTGTTTCCCCTTTGTAACTTTTCGGTCTCACCGAGTTCCACTCGGTCTCACCGAAAGAGCAAATCGGTCCCACCGAGTTTGCCTGACCAACTCTCTGGTTAGCTAATTACCAAATTCGGTCTCACCGAGTTTGTGTAATCGGTCTCACCGAGATTACGTTATGCCCAAACCCTAACCATATCGGTCCTACCGAGTTGCATGTCAGTCCCACCGAAAATCACTAACGGTCACTAGGTTTACATTTTCGGTCCGACCGAGCTTATTGATTCGGTCCCACCGAGATTGGAAAACTGTGTAACGGTTGGATTTTGTGTGGAGGCTATATATACCCCTCCACCTCCTCCTCATTTGATGAGAGAGCCATCAGAACACACACACCATTCCAACTCATATGTTCTGAGAGAGAACCACCTACTCATGTGTTGAGACCAAGACATTCCATTCCTACCATATGAATCTTGATCTCTAGCCTTCCCAAGTTGCTTTCCACTCAAATCTTCTTTCCACCAAATCCAAATCCTATGAGAGAGAGTTGAGTGTTGGGGAGACTATCATTTGAAGCACAAGAGCAAGGAGTTCATTACCTACACACCATTTGTTACTTCTTGGAGAGTGGTGTCTCCTAGATTGGCTAGGTGTCACTTGGGAGCCTCCGACAAGATTGTGGAGTTGAACCAAGGAGTTTGTAAGGGCAAGGAGATCGCCTACTTCGTGAAGATCTACCGCTAGTGAGGCAAGTCCTGTGTGGGCGTTGGCCATGGTGGGATAGACAAGGTTGCTTCTTCATGGACCCTTTGTGGGTGGTTGCTTCTTCATGGCCCCTTCGTGGGTGGAGCCCTGTGTGGACTCGCGCAACCGTTGCCCTTGGGTGGAGCCCTGTGTGGACTCGCGCAACCGTTACCCTTCGTGGGTTGAAGTCTCCATCAACGTGGATGTAGGATAGCACCACCTATCCGAACCACGGGAAAAACATCCGTGTCTCCAATAGCGTTTGAATTCTCCAAACCCTTCCCTTTACATTCTTGCAAGTTGCATGCTTTACTTTCCGCTGCCAATATACTCTTTGCATGCTTGCTTGAATCATGTGATGATTGCTTGACTTGTCCTAAATTAGCTAAAATCTGCCAAGAACTAAAATTGGGAAAAGGTTAAGTTTTTATTTGGTCAAGTAGTCTAATCACCCCCCTCTGACATACTTTCGATCCTACAAGTGGTATTAGAGCTTTGGTCTCCATTTGCTTGATCTCCATAGCTTTTGGTGGTCATAGCCTTGGTTTCACAACCTAGGAGAGTATGGCGTCTAGCGAGGGAAATTATCACCGTAGAGGTCCTTACTTTGATGGTACTAATTTTGCTAGTTGGAAGCATAAAATGAAAATGCATATTCTTGGACATAACCCCGCCGTTTGGGCTATTGTGTGTGTTGGTTTGCAAGGTGACTTCTTTGATGGGAGAGAACCGAACCGTGAAGCTACCGCGGATGAGTTGAAGATGTTGCAATACAATGCTCAAGCTTGTGATATTCTCTTCAACGGATTGTGCCCCGAAGAATTCAACAAAATCAACCGCCTTGAGAATGCAAAGGAAATTTGGGACACTTTGATTGATATGCACGAAGGTACCGACTCCGTCAAGGAATCCAAGTTGGATGTACTTCAAAGCCAACTTGACAAGTTCAAGATGAAGGATGGTGAAGGTGTCGCTGAGATGTACTCTAGGCTTGCTCTCATCACAAATGAGATTGCCGGCTTAGGAAGTGAAGAGATGACCGATAAATTCATCATCAAGAAGATTCTAAGAGCCTTGGATGGAAAATATGATACCGTGTGCACATTGATCCAAATGATGCCCAATTACAAAGATCTCAAGCCAACGGAGGTGATTGGAAGAATTGTTGCTCATGAGATGTCACTTAAGGATAAAGAGGAACTTCACAACAAATCAAGTGGTACCTATAAAGCCTCATGTGAAGCCCCTACATCAGCAAGTGAGAAACAAGACTTCAATGAAGAATTGAGCTTAATGGTGAAGAACTTCAACAAGTTCTACAAGAGCAGAAGCAAAGATAGAAGCTCCAAGTCAAGGTCCTACAATGACAAAAGATCTTCTAGTCGAGAGCGAAGCTGCTACAATTGTGGAAGACCCGTACACTATTCCAATGAGTGTACGACTCCCTACAAGAGAAGAGAAGATTCTCCAAAAAGAATAAGCAACGGATCACCACCAAGAGAGAGAAGGAGTAGAGATGATCGTTATGAACGAAGATACTCACGGAGAAGCAAGGATTCGGAAAGGAAGGAAAAATCATCAAAGAGCTACACAAGACGAAGACATCAAGCTCATGTTGGTGAATGGGTATCCGGCTCCGACTCCGACAGCCACTCCGAGAGAAGTTATCACTCCGACTCCGAAGATACTCAAGATGAAGGTGTTGCCGGTCTAGCACTTGTGTCAACCAACTCCTACGACATATTTGACTCACCAAATGAAGGAATTGGAAGATGCTTCATGGCCAAAGGTCCTAAGGTAACACACCCCGAGTATGTTGATTTCAATAGTGATGAAGATGACTTGTTAGGTGATGATTTGCTTGGTGACAACTCTAGTGATGAATACTATGATGAATGACCAATTAATCATGCTAATCAAGATAAAACGAATGACAATGATAAGGAGAAGATTGAGGCTCTAACTAAAGAACTAAAAACTCTTAAGTTAGCTCATGACACTATCTTCGAAGATCATCGAGAACTTTTAAGAGCTCATGAGAAATTACGCTTTGAAAAGCTCAATCTTGAGCAAGAGCATGAGTTCTTAAAGGCAATCAATGATGATCTCCACAAGAAAAGTTCTTCTTACATTGCCAAGCGTTTACTCTTATCCACTTACATGCCTCAAGTCCAGTCTAGTAACAAGAAAGATTCTTCCTCTAGTAGTAACAATGATCATGCTAAATCCAATATTGTTACTTCTAGTAGCTCTCTTGATTCCACTAATGATTCTCTTAGCCAAGTTACACTTGAGCAAGAAAATAGTTTATTGAAGGGAATTATAGAGAAAGGAGTGTACAAAATCCTTGCCGGGAGTAAGCAATTCGAGGAAATTGTGCGCAAGCAAGGAATGCACCGGAAGAATCAAGGTGTTGGTTTTGAACGAAAGTTCAATGCCAATGGAGTTGAGTGGGAAGAAGATCAATACCCCAAGACAAAGTTTGTCCCTCAACAAGAGAAGTATACTTCTTTCAAGGGGACACAAGCTCAAGATGATCTTCCACCACAAGACTACGAGCAAAAAGGCAAGGACAAGCTTCAAGAGGAAATTGATGCATTTGAAGAAGCTCCAAAGACCTTAGTCAAGTGGATTCCCAAGACTACTTCAAGTTCCACTTCATCAAGTACGACTACAACTCCAAGGATTCCCATCAAGATGATGTGGATCCAAAAGAAGAAGAACTAGAGAGTTCTTGAGGGTGAATCCGCCAACATACTTCACTCTTATCATTTTGGCAAGAACAAGTGCAATCAACTTCCACATCTTGCACTAGTTCAAGGAGTCACAAACCCTCTTGTTGGTAAGACAAGGGACAAGGTAACCTAAAAGTTTTCATGGACATCATCTTTTGTGTGCATCACTCTATGTCTATGGATATCCTTGTTTGTTCCTTGTGGGACTAACCCATGTAGGTATTGAAAGTGCAATTCACTCAAATGGATAGCTCCAAGAGATCTACATCAACATTGAGCATCCACATCTTCAATATCTACATGAAGTCATCATCGACAAAACCCAAG
Organism: Triticum urartu; assembly: GCF_003073215.2. Classification (NCBI taxonomy): domain Eukaryota; kingdom Viridiplantae; phylum Streptophyta; class Magnoliopsida; order Poales; family Poaceae; genus Triticum; species Triticum urartu. Next base: position 168,865,025 of record NC_053022.1, on the reverse strand, counting down.
GTTAGTTCATCCCTCTTAGGGGGGATATCACATCTAGGGGGAGCTTTACTCTAAGAATTGAGCTAAAGCAACTCTAAAGATGTGAACACAACAATGCTTTATGTAAAAGTGGTAACCCCACTTGAGCTTAAACGATGAGTATGACCTATGATCAAGTGATCTCACTTGACTCCTAAGTCAATATACTCATATATAGATGACCTAGTCATCGCAAATTGCTTGATAGATGCTAGAATTGGTTGTGCATGCCTTGTCACATATTTCATTTGCCATCTTATTGTGTGAGCATGCTGGTTGCATATTTTACTCATTCGAGGACATCCACTTGTTGTTTTGATTGTTCGGCTTTATTTCTTTTTGCCAAGTGGATGGACAAGAATGCCTAAGAACCTCCTCTAGCTATCTATGTTTTTCTCGTCTCAAACTCTATTCATGCTGCATCACAAAATTTGATCAAGTCAGATTCGAACCACTCTGTGTGAGGAGCGCTCGGAGTCCCCGATTCGTCATAGACTTAAACTTCCAAAACCTCTTTATGATTCTCGGTCTGACCGATACTCCACTTTCGGTCCTACCAAGATCATTAAGTTGATCTAGGTTTTCGATCTCGGTGCAACCGATTTGAACCTTTCGGTCATATCGAGTTTCAGTAACTGCACGCAGTTATGAATCTCAGTGCCACCGAGTCGTTCCACTCGTTCACACCGACAGGGTCGGGCTATATATAGTCACGGGCAAAATTTGGAAATTTCTCCGAACCCCTTCGCCCGCGCGATAGCCTGCTCTGCCCTCGTGGTCTCCGGATCCGTCTCCTCGCCGCCAGCAGCCTCCAGTCGCTGGTCTTCGCCGCCGTCAACGGATTTCTGCCCCGCCGTTGCCGCCGTAGCAAGTCCACGCCGAACTAGGGTATGGACTTGATCATTGTGCTATTCCTCAATCTGATTCCTAGCACATTGTGATCATCATGAATCTTGCCACGATTGATAAACTTCTATCCAGTCAAAACGCTCGTAGATTAGGTTTAATTCGAAAATTTAGGGTTTAGGTTTCCGCCGAAACCATCTCGGACCCACCGAGTTGAAAAACTCGGTCCCACCGATCTGGCTTTTGCCATTGCACAAGTTAAACTCGGTCTGACCGAGAATAACTTATCGGTGCGACCGATTTTGGAATTCTGTGAAACCCTAGCAGTCTCGGTGCCACCGAACTGTGACTCGGTCTGACCGAGTTCACCAGTTCTGGTGCCAAAACTGCTTCGGTGTCACCGAGTTTGAAAATCGGTAGATCCGAGATGCTTTCTGTGGAAAACTAAAACTAAGTTTTTGAATTAATCTTTTGCAAAAATCTCTGCTTTTTGTGATGCTCATCCACTCTATCTCTTATCCATAATCTATTCACAGGGTCAGCAGTCAGTTTGCAACATGTCTGATCAAAGTGACAGCCAGAACCTCTCAGAGCAGCAAGTTGTGATGAGTGAGGGCACTAGCCCCTCAAGTTCTTCTGATGATGGCAGCAGGAGCACCCCCAGCAATCTGCCTAAGGCTGCCACACGTCAAAGGAAGAAGAGAACGTCTGATTCTGAAGATGAGGACTATGTGGCAGAGGAAGAGGCCACTTCCAAGAGAGTTGAGCCAGCTCAAGGCTCAAAGCCAGGCCTGAAAAGTCAAGAGGCCAGCAGGCAGGCAGCCCATGTCAAAGGCTAGAGCCTCAACTGAGAAGCCTGCTCCCATTGAGCCCATTGCTGCTGAGGGCAAAAAGAGGAAAGAGAGAGAAAGAAGACTGTAGCCAAAGTGCTTGGGAGAGCCTCCATCATGGTAGAAGAGGAGGAGGAAGAAGAGGCAGCTGCACCAGCGCCCAAGGCAGCCAAACTTATGGGAGATGCCATAAGGTCAGGGGGAGCTGCATCCAAGCCCAAGGAAGCTCCTAAGGCTGCATCTAAGCCTAAGACAGCTCCAAAGAGAAACACAAGGAGTATACCTGCTGCAGAAAGAACAAGGCCCCAGTGCCTGAAGCTATTGAAGAAGAGGAAGAGAGTGTCCTTCGGAAGCTCAAGCCCAAGATCCCAGACCACAATGATGCTCATCCTGTGGCTGAGGATATGAAGCTCAGGAGAGATTCAGGGCTGAGGAAGTGGAGAGAAGCAGATCCGTATGCTTCTAGGAGAAGGACTGCCGTGGATTACAGATTTCGTACAAAGGAGCAACAAGATTTTTATGAGACTGTTTTGCTTGACAAGAAGCCAATCGTTTGTGACATGAGATGGGTCGACTGGACCTACATCAAGGAGAATGAAGAGTACTACCCAGGAGTTCAGGACAGCTTCAGAGCGTGTGGATAGAGGACTTTTGTTGCAGAAGCTCACAAAGTGGAACGAGGAACTCATCATGCAGTTCTACTCCACAGCTCACTTTTATCCAGATGGGAGAGAATTACATGGATGTCTGAGGGTACAAGGTACCAATCTACAGTGGCTGAGTGGGCACAGATCATCAATGCCCCAGAAGAGCAAGATGAGGACTTGGACATCTTATGCCAAGAAGAAGATGGATCATAACTCCATGTCAAATATGTACAAGGAAATTCCGAATGAAGCTCTTGACACATTCAAGTTTGGCTCAGTGCACTATCTGCTCTCAGGATTGCCTACTATCAATTGGATACTAAGGCAGACTCTCTTGCCTAAGTCTGGAGATCACAAGATGATCAGAGGTCACGCGATCAACTTGCTTCATGTCTTTGACGTGCCTCAGAAATTCAAAGTTATGAGTCTCATTGTGAAAACCGTTAAGAGGACAGCTGCAGATCAGAAGAGGAGCTGTGGATATGCCCCTCAGATTCAGGAGCTCATCAACTCCAAGATGGGCACAGGCATATATTTGTTGGATAAGGAACACCTGCCCATCCGTCCAGATTTTGAGAACAATGAAGTTGTGATGACAGAGAATGAGCCATCGTCTGCACAAGCATATGCAAAGAAGGAGAAGGCGAAGAACGAAAAAGCTGCCAGGATGCCTACTCAAGAGGAGGCATCTGAGTACTTCTTGAAGACCAAACAAGAGCAGCTCAGTTACTTGATTGCATCCACGCTGAGCAAAGTCTGGCCAACCTCACTAAAAATCAGCAGAGCCTAGGGAGGATCATGGAACAGAAGTTCTATGACTTGGATGTCAAGGTAACGGAAGTTCAGTCTGCAGTGGAGCAGCTCCAGGAGGAAATGAATGAGAGGAGAGGAAGGACTACCACTCATGCTTTTTCTAGAGTGCCACGAGGTCCGAGGTCGTCTGCACTGCCAGTTGCTGACACCAGAGCCACTACTTCAGCACCAGCTACAGCCTCAGCTCCAGCATCTACGTCAGCTCCAAACTCACTAGCGACTACTTCAACATCTACAGAAGCCTTCGTCCTTGGAGTGATCCGGACTCCACCACCACCTGAAGATCAAGCCTGAGCGTCGATCTAGTGCTATGCATTTTCTAGGAACTTTTTGGTAACTTGTTGCCAAAGGGGGAGAAGATGTATAGATCATAGGCTTCGAGAGAGAGAGTGTTGCTTTTCTCTCTTGCTTTATTTGGTGGTTTTTCGAACCTTTTCTGCTTTTGAGTGCTTGATACTACGTCATTATTTGTGAGACATCGATGATCATGTGTTTGATCATAAGCTACACTTAATGTTTGCTTAATGCTTGCTTAAATATTATCATACTATCTATCGCTTGTGATCATTCACTATTCTTGGTGATGAGTGCATGTATTTCATTCTTATCATTTTGAGCGCTCCACCAAGATGTATGTGACATGGAAGAGTAACCCATGATTCTAACTCTTTGTGCATTTGCAGTCCAAAGCAAATTTTAAATATGCACAAATTTAGGGGGAGCTCTTACTTATCACATACTTCTCAAAGCGACGATATAATTCATGCTTATTATCATTTGTCGAAGCTTTGATCTATATGTTGTCATCAATTACCAAAAAGGGGGAGATTGAAAGTGCAACTATCCCTAGGTGGTTTTGGTAATTCATAACAACATATAGCTCATTGAGCTAATACTATTCCAAGATGATTATTTCAGGAAAGCTCAATGATTGGCATGCGAAGGATTAGAAATAAACCCTTAATCAAAATGCTAAGACAATACACAACAACTCTCATCATGTAATCAAACAAAGCCAAAAAAACAAACAAACTATCCTTAATGACCCTTGCTTCATGTGCTTAGTATACGCTCCAAAACCCTCAACTACTTTCCCATATCCACATATGACCAAAACTCTAAGCCAAACTCGGTCCTACCGATTCTTCCTATCCGGCGCCACCGAGTTTCACTTGTCATTAGCCACTGCCAAACCCTAGCAATTCGGTTCTACCGATAAGGATCTCGGTCCCACCGAGATGGGGTTGCAAACTCTCTGTTTCCCTTTCGTAACTTTTCGGTCCCACCGAAAGAGCGAATCGGTCCCACCGAGATTGCAATGTAAACTCAGTGTTTCCCCTTTGTAACTTTTCGGTCTCACCGAGTTCCACTCGGTCTCACCGAAAGAGCAAATCGGTCCCACCGAGTTTGCCTGACCAACTCTCTGGTTAGCTAATTACCAAATTCGGTCTCACCGAGTTTGTGTAATCGGTCTCACCGAGATTACGTTATGCCCAAACCCTAACCGAATCGTCCTACCGAGTTGCATGTCAGTCCCACCGAAATTCCTAACGGTCACTAGGTTTACTATTTCGGTCAGACCGAGTTTTATGATTCGGTCCCACCGAGATTGGAAAACTGTGTAACGGTTGGATTTTGTGTGGAGGCTATATATACCCCTCCACCTCTTTCTCATTCTGAGAGCCATCAGAACACACACATCATTCCAACTCATTTGTTCTGAGAGAGAACCACCTACTCATGTGTTGAGACCAAGACATTCCATTCCTACCATATGAATCTTGATCTCTAGCCTTCCCAAGTTGCTTTCCACTCAAATCTTCTTTCCACAAATCCAAATCCTATGAGAGAGAGTTGAGTGTTGGGGAGACTATCATTTGAAGCACAAGAGCAAGGAGTTCATTACCTACACACCATTTGTTACTTCTTGGAGAGTGGTGTCTCCTAGATTGGCTAGGTGTCACTTGGGAGCCTCCGACAAGATTGTGGAGTTGAACCAAGGAGTTTGTAAGGGCAAGGAGATCGCCTACTTCGTGAAGATCTACCGCTAGTGAGGCAAGTCCTTCGTGGGCGATGGCCATGGTGGGATAGACAAGGTTGCTTCTTCGTGGACCCTTTGTGGGTGGTTGCTTCTTCGTGGACCCTTCGTGGAGCCCTTCCGTGGACTCGCGCAACCGTTACCCTTGGTGGAGCCCTCCGTGGACTCGCGCAACCGTTACCCTTCGTGGGTTGAAGTCTCCATCAACGTGGATGTAGGATAGCACCACCTATCCGAACCACGGGAAAAACATCCGTGTCTCCAATTGCGTTTGAATTCTCCAAACCCTTCCCTTTACATTCTTGCAAGTTGCATTCTTTACTTTCCGCTGCCAATATACTCTTTGCATGCTTGCTTGAATTATGTGATGATTGCTTGACTTGTCCTAAAATAGCTAAAATCTGCCAAGAACTAAAATTGGGAAAAGGTTAAGTTTTTATTTGGTCAAGTAGTCTAATCACCCCCCCCTAGACATACTTTCGATCCTACAAGCCAGCCCCCCCGCTCCCTCCCCCAACACCGCCGACCCCACGCCCCTCTCCCCCCTCGCCTAGATCCGGCCCCCCCCGCCGCCGAGCACCCCCCGCACCATCTCCCCCGCCACCGGCCGCCGCGCCGACCCCCCGCACCCTCCCCCACTCCACCGCCGCCGACGACCCACCGCACCCTCCCCCGCTCCACCGGCCGCCGCCGACCCCCGGCCCGCACCCTCCCCCACTCCACCGTCGCGACGACCCACCGCACCCTCCCCCGCACCTCCCGCGCCCTTTGCATGCTTGCTTGAATTGTGATGATTGCTTGACTTGTCCTAAAATAGCTAAAATCTGCAAGAACTAAAATTGGGAAAAGGTTAAGTTTTTATTTGGTCAAGTAGTCTAATCACCCCCCCTCTAGACATACTTTCGATCCTACAGCCGCCGACCCCCGGCCCGCACCCTCCCCCCCACCGCCGCCCCCGCATCCCCCCGCCCTCCCCTCCCCCCGCCGCCCCCCGCACCTCCCCCGCCCACCCGCCGCCCGACCCCCCCACCCTCCCCCACCCACCGCACCCTCCCCCGCTCCACCGGCCGCCGCCGCCGACCCCCGGCCCGCACCCTCCCCCCCTCCACCGTCGCCGACGACCCACTGCACCCTCTCCCCCGGACCCTCCCCGGCCCGCTCCACCGTCACAAATGAATGCAACTAAAATTGCCAAAAAAACAAATTTGATTATATTTTCAAATAACAAATTTGATGATATTTTAAAATAATAAATTTGATGATATTTTTTCATATTCATAAATATTTTCAAATAACAAATTTGATGATATTTTTAAAAATTATTACTTTTTTTATAAAAAAGATTACTGTTATGATTTAAACAAGTTTGAACATATTTAAACACAAATAAATATCAAACAACATTTTAAATGCATAAAAACAAAAATTGGGGAGCCTGGGAATCAAACCCAGGACCTCCTAGTGTGTGTGCTGCGTGCTGACCAGTCGGGCTAGTGGGCGTGTTCTGATGGAGATAGGGTTAAGTGGAATATAACCTGACCAGTCAGGCTAGTAATTAAAACAAAATTCTAATGGCGCACCAGGGGGAGGTGCGCCATTAGAATCGTCGTACTTATGGCGCACTAGGGGGAGGTGCGCCATTGCTAACCCTCCCCCACTCCACCTATTCCCCTCGCACTGTGTGGCCTCCCTCCCTCGCCAGATCCCCCACTCGACCCCAAACGTACGTCGCCGCCCCCTTTCTCCGCCCCCTCCGTCCGCCGCTCCTGCACGCCGTCGGGGCCGCCGCTGTGGTCTTGCGCTGCCCCGACGCCGCCGCCCCGACCCCCGCGGGACTCCACCCCCGCCGCCCCCGCGCCCCCCTAACGGGATCGGCCGAGCGCGCGCCGCCCGCTCCTCTCCTCTCTTCCTCCCTCTGACGAGCGAGGGCCTCCTCCGGCCCCTGCAGCAGCCGGCGAGCGCGGCCCCAACGCACCCACCCCGCCTGCCCCTGCCGTCCTCCGCCACCGGCCCCTGCTCTCCTTCGACCGCGGCAAGCGAGGACCCGGACGAGCTCGGACCCCGACCCCGACCCCTTCGCCGACCCCGACCCCTCCAGCGACCAGGTACCTCTCCTCCTTCCTCCTTTCTCCCTCTCTCCACCATTCCCCATTCCGCTGCTGCCTCCGGCGGCCGCTCGCTGCCTTGCACACCCGCGCACGCACCTAGCCATGCCGGCCCTGCTTGCCGTCCCGCGCGCGCCCCCGCGCCTGCCTGAGCTGCTTCTGCTTACTGTACTGCTAGCTAGCTTTTCAATTTTTACGTTGACTAACCTCCTAGACAGACCCTAATCTGTGGTTAAACAACTGGTAAAATGACTGAATAAAATATGAGTAGGTAGTATATGATCAATAGGTAATACTAGTGGATATTAGGCCTTTTTACAGGCAATAATAGTGGGTGATGTACCTGGATGTCTGTGGGCGATGCTCTGGTGGTATGTATGATGTCTCCGCTTTTTTTGAGATTGCTGCTGCTATCTCACCAGATTATATGTAGTGTGTCATTCTTGCTATGGTCATGTAAGAGAAATGCTTTGCCTTGCTAATTTTACCATGAGATTTGGGGTAATCAGCTAGTTCTGGTCAAAGCAAGTGGTTTTCCTGAGCTATGCCTTGGTTAGAAAATGATGCATGATGGTTTGTTCAGAAGAGGAATAATCCGAGGATAGCACGTATCATGGGGTCAAACCTGGGACCCCTATTGTAATTTGATTTTGATTATTAATTTTTCTGTGAGCAGATGAATTATAGTGCTTGTGTTGTAATGAAACATGAGCTGAAATAGAACTTGACAGCCTGTACAGCGAATATATACAGTCATTGTAATTTTTGGGAGTAATCTTTGGTGTCCAATCACTCAAGCAGTAACTGAATTTTTAAACTGAACTTGACATAATACTATTCAGTTAATTTGCTTGGACAGTAGTATGTATGCTCATCACTTTATGTATGGTGTTATGCACTATTATCTCTGTTCAGTTGACTAATGAAGCACTAGGCTCATCCATGGTACAAGTTCACCTGTGAACACTTGAAATTAGTCAGGACATCCCGTACTGATAGATGTAAATTGTGTCCAGTAGGCTTTGAAGCACCGGTTTTTCCTGTTTCTAACTCCGAATCTGATATAAACCATACTGTTGGCATAAGTGGTCTTTTGTATATGTGCTGATGCTTTGTTAATATAAAGCTATAGATGATGTTGTACTTGTGATGATGCTACTTGTGATCTTCTGAAATGACCCATTGGCGACTTCATTACGCGGGGATAATGATATTGCAGGTACCCCGTGAGGCCCTTGAGTTTGCCGAAATGTCGATTAACTTCCGTTCCGGCAAATTCGGGTACTCCATATGTCCTATTTTCAGCAAAGGTCATGCTGAAATTTTCCGTGAATTTTAGCATGACTTTGCTAAAAATAGGACATATGGGGTACTTGCGACTAATGTTGATTATCTTCTGCTCAAAATTTATGCTGCTATAATGTTGTAAGGGTACTAATTGGTCTCTTCTGCTGCTTATCAGAGATGGGGGGAAGCAGCCACCGCCGCTCTACCTCACCGGAGTACGAGTTGGATGCTTTCGAGTTCTTCACTATCATACTTTCTTCTTCAGTATCAGCCACGAGGCAGGTATATAAAACGAGAGATCTCCCCTTCACCCATCTCATTATGATAACTCTATTGTTTGCTACATCACTCCTTGTCCCAAATTGCATAGGCTGCCTGACGCTTTTATGAAGATGCTGGGTGAAGATCTGCCAGATAATGTGAAGCTCCGACAAGCCGGCAGCGGGGTTCGCAGGGTGTGGGACGTGGAGTTGGTGATCGAGGAGGGCCACATGTACCTGTGCCATGGCTGGGAGAAGTTCTACAGTGCCTACGACCTGCGGACCAGGTACTTTCTTCTCTTGAGGTACGACGATGACGCCACAATGCTCATCGTGAAGGTTTTCAACAAGACTATGTGTCGCATGCGCTACGCTGAAGACGAAGATGCCAGTGCATTCCGCCTCTTCTTATTCCTCCATATTTGGTTTGTCTCACATCGATTGTTAACGGTCATTGTTGCATTTGGGCAGGCAATGGGAGCAGCAGCAGTGACACTGGCTACAGCCAAAGCAGCAGCGATTATGGCTGTAGCAAAAGCACCAGTGATTCTGGCCTTAGCAAAAGTAGCAGCGATTCTGGCAGCAGCGAAGACAACAAGAAGGATGATCCAGACTGGAGTGGGGGAGAAGAGGAGCAGAGTGGGGATGAGGAGCTGCAGGATGACGATGGGCATCAGGCTGAGGATGACCTAGCGCTGGTGGTGGCTGACCAAGGGCAAGAGATGGTGGTGGCTGACCAGGTGCAAGAGATGGTGGTGGCTGACCATGGGCAAGAGATGGTGGTGGCTGACCATGGGCAAGAGATGGTGGTGGCTGACCATGGGCAAGAGATGGTGGTGGCTGACCATGGGCAAGAGATGGTGGTGGCTGAGGGTGGCCTCGCGATGGTAGTGGTGCCTGACAATTACCACGCACCGGTGGTGGCGCCGGCGATCCCACAGCTGGGCGACATGACCACGCCAATTATGGTAGAAGACTACATCCCATAGCTGCCTCCACTACCTCCACCGCCTCGCCGCTCTTGGCGCATCAGGCTGAGGAAGGAGAAGGAGAAGAACAATGAGAACTGAACTATGTCAGGTATGTCAGATCTCCAAAATGATATATATATATATATACTTAGTTACCTATTTATCTCTAATATGCTTAGTTCCTATAGGTTAGCTCCAAAATTACTTATGTTAGCACAAAATGATCAAGTTTACATAATAAGCTTATAGTCTTCTTCTTATTCTTCTTCTTATCCAAAATGACATATGTTAGCTTCATTTTACCTAAGTTGGCTCTAATATGCTAACTTAGAGCTTATATGCTTAGTTTCCTATAGGTTAGCTCCAAAATTACTTATGTTAGCACAAAATGATCAAGTTTATATAATAAGCTTATAGTCTTCTTCTTATTCTTCTTCTTATCCAAAATGACATAGGTTAGCTTCATTTTACCTAAGTTGGCTCTAATATGCTAACTTAGAGCTTATATGCTTAGTTTCCTATAGGTTAGCTCCAAAATTACTTATGTTAGCACAAAATGATCAAGTTTACATAATAAGCTTATAGTCTTCTTCTTATTCTTCTTATTCTTATCCAAAATGACATAGGTTAGCTTCATTTTACTTAATTTGTCTCTAATATGCTAACTTAGAGCTTATATGCTTAGTTTCCTATAGGTTAGCTCCAAAATTACTTATGTTAGCACAAAATGATCAAGTTTACATAATAAGCTTATAGTCTTATTCTTATTCTTCTTATCCTTCTTCTAGTCTTCTTCTTCTTCTTCTCTTCTTCTTCTTCTTCTAACTTCTTGTTTATCATTTTGCAGATTTGATTTAATTCACGGAATCTTGCATGGATGGAGTGCTTCTTTTCCATTTGTGTTTTTATTTTGTATCAATGTGAAACTTTTGTGAATTGATGGATAACGGTGTTGAATGAACATTGTGAAACTTTTGTAATATGTAACGATGGAACTATGTGTTGACTATGTATGTATATATGATGAAACTTGTGTGTTGGATATGATCTGGTGGACGCAGGTAACATCGTTACATATGGCTCCCTGTATGTAAGCTAAGCAGATCTGTGTTGTATGTTATCTCTAATATTTTTTAACCTGTGAAAATATCAGAAATGAAAAAAAATCCCTAATATTCATACTAGTGGCACACCACACAAGAAACTAATGGCGCACTGTTATAATCACACTAATGGCGCATCACCCAACAGTGCGCCATTAGTATGCCAAAGCACATGGTTAAATATGGCCCCCTGGGAGGCATACTAATGGCACATGGTGTTCTATACTAATGGCGCATCACCCAACAGTGCGCCATTAGTATGCCAAAGCACATGGTTAAATATGGCCCCCTGGGAGGCATACTAATGGCGCATGGTGTTCTATACTAATGGCGCACTGCTCTGTGCGCCATTAGTATACCAGATACTAATGGCGCACCAGTGGTGCACCATTAGTAAGAAATACTAGTGGCATGATACTAATGGCGCACCAGCAGTGCGCCATTAGTGGGCAAAACTGGTGCGCCATTACTAGCCCTTTTCCTAGTAGTGTTGTGGCCTCGCCCTCCGCAAGTGAAACACTTGAAGGAACTCATCTTGACGGTCTCATCGGTTGGGGTTGATGATGATGAAGCTCTCGGCTTGAAGTTGCTCGTAGGAGGATGGCTTGTAGTTGACGAAGCTTTCTTGGAAGTCGACTTGTCGATGTTGGAAGTAGAAGGTCTTGTAGTCGGTGTGGGAGTCTTTGAAGGTTGGTTATTGGAGAATCCGTAGGACTTGGATGAGAACTTGGCATACTTGAAATCATCTTGCACTTGGCGTTCCGCTTTGGTAGCTTGGTGCACTAGCTCGATGAGATTTGAGTATGGTTGGAAGTCGGCGATCTTCTTGATAGGGTGATTGAATCCATTCAAGAAACGTGCCATTGTTTGCTCATCATCTTCCATGACATTGGATATTATCATTGCAATCTCCATCTCCTTGTAGTATTCTTCAACACTCTTTGTTCCTTGCTTGAGTTGTTGGAGTTTCTTGAAGAGGTCGCGGTTGTAGTAGGTAGGTACGAAGCGTGCTCTCATGACATCCTTCATTTGCACCCAAGTAGTGATGGGTGGTTCACCTCTTGCCTCTCGGCGCTCTATGATTTATTCCCACCAAATGAGGACATAATCTTGGAACTCAAGGGATGCCATCGCAATCTTCTTCTCTTCTTCAAAATTGTGCAAACGGAAGATCTTGTCAAACTTCAATGCCCATGAAAGGTACTCTTCGGGATCGTTGCTTCCGTTGAATTTGGGCATGGTGAACTTGAGTTTGCCATAACGTTGCTCTTCATTGAGTTGGGGTTGGGGATGATGACGCCCATCTTGTAGATGATTGTTCAACTCGTGGTGCTCTTGGCGCGGAGGATTGTTATCCTCATGTTGCTCTTGTCGTGGAGGAGCTCCAATTGTCGGATTTCTGGTTCTGGCAGACCCTTGAGGTTCGAACACTGGGGTGCGCGCGGAGATTTCGCCTCCTACCTACCTGCACCCCTCCGGCTCGCTAAGGTCTAAGCTATGGCAAGAATAACACGAGGGACACAAGGTTTATACTTGTTCGGGCCACCGTTGTGGTGTAATACCCTACTCCAGTGTGTGGTGTGGTGGATTGCCTCTTGGGCTGGTGATGATGAACAATACAAGGAAGAACAGCCTCGCGAGGGTCTGTTCTTGGCTGGGGGGATGAACTGCTGGGAGGAGTTCAGTCACCCTTCTATCTCTCTCTACAACTGATGATGCCTCTCTCAAAACCTCTCACCTCTCACCTCTTAACTCTTCACCCCTCTCACCCTGCGGGTGGCTGGTCCTATTTATAGAGGCCCTGGTCCTCTTCCCAAATATCGAGCGGGAAGGGAGCCAACAATGGCGGGCTAATTTGAAAGGGGACAGCTAGTACCGGCTATCCTGACAAAAGTAGTCTTCGCCTGCACAAAGCTCTGGTGGTGACGCCGTCTTGGGCTCCACGATAACCTCCGTCTCGCAGTCCTCCCGGTCTTGGTCTTGTTGCACCGAAACAGCAACTTTTGCCTGATGCCTCGGTACTCCGCGGCTGCGCTTGCCCCCTTTGCACCAAAGAGGAAAGGAGGACACTGCGCGGGCTGGCACCCGCCTGGCGCCCTTGGTCGTCATGGCTTGCGTCACGGGCACCTCGTGAGGTACCCTGCCTTGGTCTCTCTGCCTCCTCGTGAGCCAGCCTGATGAGGCCGTGCCTGAGGAAGCTCCACGTCGTCCGCCCCGCGAGGATTAGTCCCTTGCGAGGGTCTTGGGTTTGTGTTGGTGAAGATGGGCCGCGCTGGGCCCCCCTTTGAGCCACGCCGCAGGCCGCAGGCAGGCAAGTCTGGGGACCCCCGTTCCCAGAACGCCAACACCAATGTCGTCATGCTCTTGATTGACTTGTTCTTGGCGAGCTTGTGGAGGAGCATGTCGAGCTTGAGGAGGAACTTTCTGATGCACGCGAGCTTGAAATATTTGTTCTTGAATTTCTTCGCGAAATGCTTCCTCTTGTTGACGGGCTTGTCGGCTTCGGTCGGCAACGACTCGACTTGAATCGCATAGCGCTTGTTGCGCTGCAAGTGCTTGAGCGTCACTGAGTTGTTGTTCTTGACGTTGTGACTTGGCATCTCGAGCATTTTGGTGTAGACGCGCTCGCTCTTCCTCTTCATGTTGGTGTTGTTGTTGTCGTTCTCATAGAGGATTATGGCTTGCTTGATGGTTGATGCGCGTGGCTCGACGAAGAGTGTTCGATATCGGTGTACTTGAGACAGAGAGGGTGAAGTCGGAGTGGCGGCTTGAATGGCTCCTTCTTGAAGTGGAAGACGAGCGGTTGAGCAACAAAGCACGAATTTCGTCCATCCTTGCGTCATTCTCTTGCTTGTGATCGTCGAGCTTGTGGTCGAAGTAGTCCCTTGTACGTTGCTCCGAAAGTCGCAAGTCGGCGGCAAGGTTGTCGATGCGTTCACCCATTGCTTGTTGCTCTTGATGCAAAGCACGTTGTGCACCAAAGAGGTGACTCTTGGTGACGAAGGAGTTCATGTCATCGTCTTGCTCCATGAAGAGTGGGTTGGTAGAAGTACTTGGCCTATCCATCATTCCAAGACAAATGTGAGTGGTAGAAAGAGAAGAACGAGTACCAAATGTACCTTGACCGAAGTTGAAAGTGGATTGAGGATCACTCCAATGTAGGACAAGGAAATAGCACAATTGGTACGAGTTCTTGTTGGTTTCTCACACCTACACAAGTAAAAGCTTTTGGTGGAGCTTGGTTAGGATGGTGGCACAAAATTTGATGCAATTGTAAGTGAGCTTCAATAATGTTGGAAAAGATTCGCAAGATGCAATGTAACAAGTAGACCAAGCATATAAGGTACACACAAACACACACGCGAAATGATAAGTGGGGTTGTGCAACCAAGGGTGACCCAAAATGTGGAGTCCACAAAAATGCTCTTGTTGCACAACACTAGAGAGACGCTAGCACAATTGCACAATAGGCGGATACAAGAACTTGTGCACAACCTACTTAGCAAAAATGCAACGACTTCTATCCCAAATATGTTCTATGCAAGGTGTTGCTATGATATGATCCAAGATGATCGAGTATGACAATCTTAATGTTGTAAGATGCTATGGTTCTTGCTTAAAAGCTCTTTGCTTATATTTCCCTTTGCTTAAAAGCTTGTTTGGCTCTTTGATGTTTGAGCTCTTTTTGCATGCAATGCTTGATGAACCAAGATAGCAAATGAGTATGCGATGACAACATTGTGACACAAGAGATGATACCAAGATATGCGACAATGATTTATGTATGCTATGGGAAGTATGATCACTAATGTGCACAAGTCTCGTTGCCGGCAATACTGAATGGCTAGTCTCGATGGGTAAGCAACGCAAAGGAGTGAGGCTATGATGGCTATCAATGTAATGGCAAGAATGATATGTCCAATACCAAGATGAGGTTACCGGTCTTGCTTCCGGTATGGTGTCAAAATGGTGGCACGAATAGACTATGATGGCTATCAATGTAATGGCAAGAATGATATGTCCAATACCAAGATGAGGTTACCGGTCTTGCTTCCGGTATGGTATCAAAATGGTGGCACGAATACCAAGTCGTAGTCGAGGTGGTCGTTGTTGATGACGCGTTCGTGGCAAAGATGAGCGGCGGTGATGTTGATGTCGAACCGTACCTAGATAGCCGAAAGACAAAAGGATACGGTACCACAACTCAAATTCTCAAACCTCGAAGTAGCTATTGTGTCGGGGAGCGAAACGTTCCCAAAAAATGGTTGGATTATGTGGAAGTGGTGGAAGTATGCGGAAGTATGGTATATGGTGGGCACCGGAACAAAATTTGGTTGAAATTGGGAGGAAAAACGGGGCGGTGGATGGAGAAGTTGCTTCCAGGTGGCGGATGTCCGGGTGGGGCCGGATGTCCGGGCTCTAGATCCGGGGATGAACGGGATGAACACCGCGTGGGGAGGTTAAATCCGAGCGAAATTTCAGAGGAATTTGTGGATGGAAATTGGGGGAAAAGTGATGGGAAGCTAGATCCACTCAAAACAAAGCTATGAGTGAACGAAGGAGTGCCATGTTGCGATGATAGAAACCCGCAAGACCAAGGAAACTACGCACTTGATGCAAGTTGGTTGGTTGCGGCCAAGTCTTAATAGCATTGATCTTGGACTCATCTACATGAACACCCTTAGAAGAAAAAACAAAACCCAAGAAAACGAGCTTATCAATACCAAAAAGGCATTTCTCCATATTAGCATAGAGGCACTCTTTTCTAAGAGTTTGTAAAACGGTGCGGACATGGGTGACATGCTCTTTGATAGATTTGCTAAACACAAGGATATCATCAAAGTAGACCACAACAAATATACCAATGTAAGGGTGAAAGACATGATTCATGAGGCGCATAAAAGTGCCCGGTGCTTCCGAAAGACCCATAGGCATGACTAACCACTCATACAAACCAAACTTGGTTTTGAAGGCGGTTTTCCATTCATCACCCTCTTGTATGCGGATTTGATAGTAACCACTCTTAAGATCAATTTTGGAAAAGATAGTGGCACCGCTAAGCTCATCAAGCATATCATCTAGGCGTGGAATGGGATACCTATAGCGAACAGTGATAGCATTGATAGGTCTACAATCGGAGCACATGCGAAAACTACCATCACGTTTTGGCACAAGAATGACCGGAACGGCACAAGGGCTCAAAATTTCACGCACATGTCCATGGTCTATGAGATTCTTTACTTGCCTTTGTATTTCTTTTGTTTCATCGGGGTTGACACAGTATGGAGATTTTTTCGGAAGAGGTGCTCCGGGGATGAGGTCGACTCAGTGTTCAATGCCTCGTAGAGGAGGTAGACCCGGAGGTAGCTCATCTGGAAAAACATCTTGAAATTCCTGCAAAAGAGAAGACAACACTAGAGGAAGAGTGTGAGAAGTGTTAGTTAGTGGTGCATTGTCCTTGCACACGAGGACGTAGTGTAGGACACTAGATGGGTG
This sequence comes from Triticum urartu, assembly GCF_003073215.2. Classification (NCBI taxonomy): domain Eukaryota; kingdom Viridiplantae; phylum Streptophyta; class Magnoliopsida; order Poales; family Poaceae; genus Triticum; species Triticum urartu. The sequence goes on along the minus strand of NC_053022.1, from coordinate 168,848,611 downwards.
CTCACACACTTCTCTCATCTCACGTTTGGTGGAATATAGAACTAGGTTCTTGTTTTCGCTCATCGTGGAGGCACTCAATTTTGGCTTGTGGCGCTCACTCTTGTTTTGGTGGCTCGCTCTCTCACTATGATCTCCATGATGGGTTACTTGCTTGTCGGTGATCACTTGACTTGGTGACATTGGACGGAGGACGTATTCCTTGCCCTTCATCTTGAAGATATAGTGGTTCTTTGGGCCATTGTGTACGACTCCTCTATCGAATTGCCATGGCCGTCCAAGGATAAGATGACAAACGGTCATTGGAACGACGTCGCACTCCAAGGTGTCTTCGTAGGCGCCAATCTTGAAGGAGACTTGTACTCGGTGCTCGACTTGGATAGTGCCGGAGTCACTAAGCCATTGCACTTTGTATGGATGTGGATGCTTCGTCTTAGGCAATTGGAGCTTGGAGCAAAGTTCTTCACTTGTGATATTATGACAACTCCCTCCATCGACGATGACCTTGACGGATCGGCCATTGATGCCGGCCTTGGTGTGGAATATGTGGCATCGTTGGTCTTCTTCTTGGTGATGTTGGAGAGTCAAGACTTTGGAGACAACAAGTGCGGGACTTGAGTCTTCATCACAAAAGACTTGTTCTTCTTCATTGTTCACTAGACGGTGCTTGGCGACTTGCTCGAGGGCTTCCATTTCGCCTTCGCTCATGAAGTCATAAGTGCCATCGTCGTTGCAGACCATGGTTCGCTTGTTGGTGCACTCATAGGACTTGTGGCCTCGGCCTCTGCAAGTCAAACACTTGAAGGAACTCGTCTTGACGGTCTCATCGGTTGGGGTTGATGATGATGAAGCTCTTGGCTTGAAGTTGCTCGTAGGAGGATGGCTTGTAGTTGACGAAGCTTTCTTGGAAGTCGACTTGTCGATGTTGGAAGTAGAAGGTCTTGTAGTCGGTGTGGGAGTCGTTGAAGCTTGGTTATTGTGGAAGCCATAAGACTTGGATGAGAACTTGGCATACTTGAGATCATCTTGCACTTGGCGTTCCGGTTTGGTAGCTTGGTGCACTAGCTCGATGAGATTAGAGTATGGTTGGAAGTCGGCGATCTTCTTGATAGGGTGATTGAGTCCGTTCAAGAAACGTGCCATTGTTTGCTCATCATCTTCCATGACATTGGCTCGTATCATTGCAATCTGCATCTCCTTGTAGTATTCTTCAACGCTCTTTGTTCCTTGCTTGAGTTGTTGGAGTTTCTTGAAGTGGTCGCGGTTGTAGTAGGTAGGTACGAAGCGTGCTCTCATGACGTCCTTCATTTGCGCCCAAGTAGTGATGGGTGGATCACCTCTTGCCTCTCGGCACTCAATGACTTGTTCCCACCAAATGAGGACATAATCTTGGCACTCAAGGGATGCCATCGCGATCTTCTTCTCTTCTTCAAAATTGTGCAAATGGAAGATCTTGTCAACCTTCAATGCCCATGAAAGGTACTCTTCGGGATCGTTGCTTCCGTTGAATTTGGGCATGGTGAACTTGAGTTTGCCATAACGTTGCTCTTCATTGAATTGGGGTCGGGGATGATGATGCCCATGTTGTAGATGATTATTCAACTCGTGGTGCTCTTGGCGCGGAGGATTGTTATCCTCATGTTGCTCTTGTCGTGGAGGAGCTCCAATGTCGTAGTGCTCTTGATTGACTTGTTGTTCTTGGCGAGCTTGTGGAGGAGCATGTCTAGCTCGAGGAGGAACTTGCCGATGCACGTGAGCTTGAAATCTTCGTTCTTGAATTTCTTCGCGAAATGCTTCCTCTTGTTGACGGGCTTGTTGGCTTCGGTCGGCAACGGCTCGACTCGAATCGTGTAGAGCTTGTTGCGCCGCATGTGCTTGAGCGTCATGGAGTTTTTGTTCTTGACGTTGTGCCTCGGCATCTTGAGCATTTTGGTGTAGGCACGCTCGCTCTTCCTCTTCATGTTGGCATTGTCATTGTCGTTCTGGTGCTAGCGCAAAGGCTTCTTGAGTTTGACGTTGTCGGCGCTCTTGAGAGTTGGTGTCTCTTAGGGGATTGAGGCTTGCTTGAAGGTTGGTGCGCGCGGCTCGACGAAGAGTGTTTGATGTTGGTGTACTTGAGTCGGAGAGGGTGAAGTCGGAGTGGCGGCTTGAACGGCTCCTTCTTGAAGTGGAAGACGATCGGTTGAGCAACAAAGCATGAATTTCGTCCATCCTTGCGTCATTCTCTTGCTTGTGATCGTCGAGCCTGTGGTCGAAGTAGTCCCTTGTACATTGCTTGGAAAGTCGCAAGTCGGCGGCAAGGTTGTCGATGCGTTCACTCATTGCTTGTTGCTCTTGATGCAAAGCACGTTGTGCACCAAAGAGGTGACTCTTGGTGACGAAGGAGTTCATGTCGTCGTCTTGCTCCATGAAGCGTGGGTTGGTAGAAGTACTTGGCCTATCCATCATTCCAAGACAAATGTGAGTGGTAGAAAGAGAAGAACGAGTACCAAATGTACCTTGACCGAAGTTGAAAGTGGATCGAGGATCACTCCAATGTAGGACAAGGAAATAGCACAATTGGTACGAGTTCTTGTCGGTTTCTCACACCTACACAAGTAAAAGATTTTGGTGGAGCTTGGTTAGGATGGTGGCACAAAATTTGATGTAATTGTAAGTGAGCTTCAATAATGTTGGAAAAGATTCACAAGATGCAATGTAACAAGTAGACCAAGCATATAAGGTACACACAAACACACACGCGAAATGATAAGTGGGGTTGTGCAACCAAGGGTGACCCAAAATGTGGAGTCCACAAAAATGCTCTTGTTGCACAACACTAGAGAGACGCTAGCACGATTGCACAATAGGCGGATACAAGAACTTGTGCACAACCTACTTAGCAAAAATGCAACGACTTCTATCCCAAATATGTTCTATGCAAGGTGTTGCTATGATATGATCCAAGATGATCGAGTATGACAATCTTAATGTTGTAAGATGCTATGGTTCTTGCTTAAAAGATCTTTGCTTATATTTCCCTTTGCTTAAAAGCTTGTTTTGCTCTTTGATGTTTGAGCTCTTTTCGCATGCAATGCTTGATGAACCAAGATAGCAAATGAGTATGCGATGAAAACTTTGTGACGCAAGGGATGATACCAAGATATGCAACAATGATTTATGTATGCTATGGGAAGTATGATCACTAATGTGCACAAGTCTCGTTGCCGGCAATACTCAATGGCTAGTCTCGATGGGTAAGCAACGCAAAGGAGTAAGGCTATGATGGCTATCAATGGAATGGCAAGACTGATATGTCCAATACCAAGATGAGGTTACCGGTCTTGCTTCCGGTATGGTGTCAAAATGGTGGCACGAATACCAAGTCGTAGTCGAGGTGGTCGTTGTTGATGACACGTTCGTGGTGAAGATGAGCGGTGGTGATGTTGATGTCGAACCATACCTAAATAGCCGAAACACAAAAGGATACGGTACCGCAACTCAAATTCTCAAACCTCAAAGTAGCAATTGTGTCGGAGAGCGAAACGGTCCTAAAATGGTTGGGTTATGCGGAAGTGGTGGAGGTATGCGGAAGTATATATGGTATATGGTGGGCACCGGAACAAAATTTGGTGGAAATTGGGGCGAAAACAGGGAGGTGGATGGAGAAGTTGTTGTCAGGGGCCGGATGTCCGGGAGGGGCCGGATGTCCGGTTTCTTCGGGCTGGACGTCCGGGCTCTAGTTCCGGGGATGAACGGGATGAACACCGCGTGGGGAGGTGAAATCCGGGCGAAATTTCGGAGGAATTTGTGGATGGGAAAAGGATGGGAAGCTAGATCCACTCAAAACAAAGCAAATCCACGGATCCAAACCAACAAAATCTCAACACACTAACAAATCACAAAAAAAATTGGGGCTATTTTTTGGTGGGGAATTTTTGAATTAGGACGAAAATCAACAAAATTAGGCTAGAAACACAACGGGGAGGCTCAAAAATCATGTTCAACGTGGCTCTAGATACCAAGATGGTCCCCCTGAAGATGCGCATTAAGACGGACAAGTCCCCAAGTCCACGGATGAAGAGAACCAACGGATGGAGCCAACAACAACTCCCAGGCACCACACATCCGGCCAAGGCCCCGGACATACGGCCCCTGGAACGCCTTCCTCTACAGCTGCTCAACCACCAAGTACCTACATGCCCCGGACATCCGGCTCCACAAGCCCGGACATCCGGCACTTCCCGAGGTCCCGGATATCCGGCCCCCAGCCCGGAAATCTGGACCCCACCGAACCCGAGAGCAACATGGCCAGCTTCACCAGCCCGGACATCCGGCCTCCACAGCCCAGACATGCGGCCCTCCGCGAACGCCCGGACATCCAGCCCGACGCCTGGACATCCGGCCTCACTATCTGCGAACAGTAAAGGTCCGAGGCCTGTGTACCCCTTCTACCCCCCTAGACTATGTATATTCTATCCCGTACAACTTTCTAGGATTAGCATTGGTTTAGCTCATTTTGGAGATAGAGCATTGCTCATCCACATCGGATCTACTCCACGAGAGAGACCGCGGCCTCTACTGAGAAGATCCCCTTGGATTCAAGACCTCCTTTTGGAGAAGAACTTCAAGACCTCCTCACGGAGAAGACCGGTTACCGTGTATCGTCCCTAGTTGATCGTGGATCATGTATCTTACTTTATGTACTCGAGGATCTAGCCCATGTGGGACTATTTCTTGTAGGTTGAGTGATTCTCTCATGTTTCCCCTCGTTTCCCCCTCGTGTCCCTCGTGTTCTTCGCGGGATCCGCTCCTTTCGTGAAAGATCGGCCGATTAGGGTTCTACCCTACATCATCTTGGTATCAGAGCCAGGTTGATCACGATGTCGGAGCCTCCCCGTTGTGTTTCTAGCCTAATTTTGTTGTTTTTCGTCCTAATTCGAAAATTCCCCAAAAAAGTAGCCCCAAAATAAACCTGTCTCTGATACCAAGATGATGTAGGGTAGAACCCTAGTGGCCCGATCTTTCACGAAAGGAGCGCATCCCGTGAAGAACACGAGGAGGGAAACGAGGGGAACACAAGAGAACACTCAAACCAACAAGTCTGATCACACATGTGCTAGATCCTCGAAACACAAAGAGAGGTACAAGATCCAAAGTCAACAACGGACGATACAAGAGGTAACCGATCTTCTCCGTGAGGAGGTCTTGAATCCATAAGGGGATCTTCCCGTGAGGGGTCTTGAATCCAAGGTGGATCTTCTCTGTAGAGGGGCCGCGGTCTCTCTCGTGGAGTACATCCGATATGGATGAGTGAAGCTCTATCTCTCAAATGAGATATCACAATGCTAACCCTAACTAGAAGGAGGTGGGGGAGTATATATAGTCTAAGCCACGAAGGGGTAAGTGGGAAAGAGGGATACATGGGCCCTTTGGCCCGTTCACTGTGCACAGACAGGCGCCGGATGTCCGGGCTGGGGGCCGGATGTCCGGCAGCTCACGAGGAGCCGGATGTCCGGGCTGGGTGCCGGATGTCCAGGCTGGAGTGGCCGATTCTTCTGCTCTCGGGATAGCTTGTGCCAGATTTCCGGGAAGGCGCTGGATGTCTGGCCCGTCGTGGGGCGTCGGATGTCCGGGTGTCGGCCGGATGTCCGGCCGCTGTAGAGTCGTCTAGCGTCCGTCTTTCTCTGTTCTTCCTCTGGTTGGTGGCGCCGGATGTCCGGGCTCCTGCCAGATGTCCGGCCGCTGTAGCATCGCGGCGACTCCACTTGCACTTCACGCTCCGCTTTCGTGTGGACTTGGTGTGTGTCTCGAGCATCTCCATGGTCACCTCGGTTCCTAAGCACACGTAGTGTCTTTGCATTAGTTAGCAACCATGTGTCACATGAATGGAAAGCAAAAGCATCTAGGAGCGGGTTCACCTTGTGTCCAATGGCGAATGGTCGAGGTTTCATCGTATGTCCACTTGGGGCTTGGGGAGTAGTCGTAGTGTACATGGGGATGATCGTGGGATGCTCTGCATCATCTCCCCTCCCTTGGGAAAGATCTGACCTGGGATCAAAAACCTCATCACCATGGAAACGGTTGTCGTGGACGGACTTGTAGTTGGACGAAGTGGAAGACATGGCGCAATCCAAGTAGTCCAAGGTGTCTCCGGAGTGGTACACATGCAAAAAGAGCGAACACAAACGATACTCGGAAATACAATGTTTAGCGCACACAAAGTGTCCATCATGTAAGAATTAGTCCGTGCGACAAGATTGATCATGACAAGGTGCATGAAGCTTATCCAAAAGATATGGAATGGTATGCAAAGCATTCATGGGAGCAAATTCATTTATCATGTGCACAAAGGTGTTGTGAATGTGATCAATGCAACCATTGTGCAAAACGATGTCATAATGGGACGGTGTAACAAAAGCATGAACATGGTAATTGGTGCTCAATGTGATGTGATCATGCAATTGATGGTGGGCAATATGATCATCATGTATGAATACCCATCAAGGAAGATCACAACAAATTTGCTAAGGAAATGCACAAGCTCATATATCATGGACGACATGGGAATACAAGATGCAACAAGGCAATCATAATGTGAGTCAATCCATGCATAAGATGCAAATTTGTCATGTGTACGATATGTCCATCGAGCATGACATGTGTGAACACAATCAACAAATATGGAGGTGTTGGTATACCAATGCTCGATGTCGTGGCATGAGTGGAGGTTTGAAGGTGCATCCAATAAGGTCGAGCGCTCCTCAATGTGAAGGTCCATAGAGCCAATCTCCAATGTCGCTCCTCCGTTCGCGAGATGTATCATGTAGACAACAAGAAGCAAACAACAATGAAAGAGTGACCCATCCAATATGCGTATGTGAGGATGGCTCAAAGGGAATGAGTTCACCTTTATGAGGATGTCGAAAATGTTGGTGTTGTGCATCATGTACGCCTTCACATGACCAAGGTGTGTCATGACGGTATCGCCTTGTGAATCCTTCAACATGAAAGAACAAGACAAACACTCGGAAAAAGAAATGAGGTTAGCGGAAAACCTATCATTCATGCGGTAAAATACCCAACAAGTGTATGCATCATGCTCATCATAAGAAAGGACAAGGGAGCATTTTATAGTATGGAGGCATATAATGCGAGAACAACAAAATTCAATAGGCTCAATCAAACAAGCATGCATCACAATTAAGGCGTCCAAGTCTCCAAGATCAATAAGCATAATTGGAGGCAAGCGACAATGAACAAGATGTATCAAGTGATAGGCACGAGAATATATGTCATCAACCCAAGAAAGCGAGTAAGAAAGGAACATGGGTGATGCAACAAAGCAAGCAATCATAGCAATCAGGTAGTGTGAGCTAGTAGTGCGAAGATGCAACATACTAGAGGGAATCATGTCAAACATGTCATGTGTGCAAATGGTGGACATGAATAATTCACATGACATAGCACAAGCATGAAAGCAAGATATGAGCAATATAGCATCAACAGCATGAGGCACATGATAAACATGGCAATAGCAACAACGATCTCCACCAAGCATGCAAATACACATAGGACTAGCATAATTGTGAATCATGGGTAGATGCAAGCATGGATCACAATTGCATGGCAAAGTCATAGAAGAAAGCATAACATGCAAAGTGAACACGGTAAAATGAGCAAGAGAGCGGTATATAGCCCATAGCCGTGTGACAGCCAAGTGAGAGAGATGCGTGTAGTCGTTGCGCGAAAGGAACGGTGGTAAGGATATTCATGGGATCCCAAGTCATTTTGCTCTCAAGAGCTCGTTTCTTCAACTCTTGGGATTGAGAGGTTGTCGATTGTGCATGATTACCTACACAAAACAAAGGCAAAGGAAAAATTGTGTGTGCATGGTAGATGTACACATCATCCATCATGATGCGCACGTGCTTGTGTTCGTTAGCACAAAATATCCAATGCTCAAACAAATGAGATGCATGATATAGAAACATGTCATCCATGATGATAGGTTTGTTGTTATGTATAGCATAATGGAGACTCAAATTGTGTAATGCATCACAAGAAATATGTGGAGCATTGTTATTCATGGAATGCATATGGTGCAAGCAATTATGAGAATCATGAAATGTATGGAATGCATCAAAATCTCCTAATATGTATGAGGAAACTATGGGGGTCTCCTCATGAGCATTAATGGAAACATCACACGCAGAAGATTGACAACATACCAAACAATGCATATTTGGAAGAATGTGATCATGGCATGGCATAGTAGATGAATTGCGCTAATCATGTAAAGGAAGCATAGCAATATCATCGCAAGAGAAACAAAAGCCAATGACCATCATCTCGTCATCTATGCCATAAGTGCAAATGGGCTTTATGGTAATGGGGCATGCATAGTCACTATGTTGAGATTGAAATGATGCAATATGGGATATCTCACTCATAGCATATGACAAGGTTAATGGATTGTCAAACACGATGTGACCAATAGAATTTTTACATGATATCCTATGGAGCATAGCATCACAACTAGGCAACTCGACATGCTCGTCATCATATTCATCATAAATAGGTAAGTCATGACATGAAGAAGTCGCACTAGCATGAAGCATGGGAATAGGTGTGTCAACGTCATGCAAGCAATCATTCATGAGATAGTCCACTAGTGGGACAAGAGGAGCACCATCACCTATGTTACCTTTGGAGCATCGCTCATGTGTCGTAGGTGAGGTGTCGAAGACCAAGTCGTGGTCATCTTCATCTTGATGGAACCATGTGGAGGGTGCATCTTCTTCTACCATGGCCATCGTTGTCTCCATTGGAGGCATGGGCTCGTGGAGGATAGGCGTGTAGTCATGTAGGAGACCTAGCACCAAAGAAGAAAACACACTCGGAGTAGAGGTTAAGTCATTAGTAATAATAGTGGCCTCACATGCCGTGTCAACTACCTCCCTCGCTAAGTGTTGTGGCTCACTCACTCCCTCTTGGATGCTCTCACTCATATGGTTGGTGGAGTCACTCAAATGGCTCTCAACCTCACATAAGATGTGTGGCATGCTCTCATGTGTGGGGCTAGTGGTGGTCACACTCATCCTCTCATAGGAAATGCTCTCAGTGTCATGTATGGTGGAGTCACTCATTTCACTCATGTGGTGGTGGCTCTCCTCACATGGGAATTGGGGCATCTCTTTATATGTGGGTGTCGGAGAGATGTTGGTGCAAATGTCTCCATGCTCAATCATGTCGTGGTTGTAGCCGTGGATGAAAGCCGAAGATGGCACATCATCACTCTCCTCCAAGACCAAAGATAAGGTCTCATGTGCGGTCTCATAGCTTGACTCGGAGTATGAGTCCAATATGGGCGCCATCTTCATGTTGTTGAAGAGGTTCATGCTCGTCGCCGTGGTCGAAGGGGATGGCCCTTGCTCGACATTCTTGTCGTCATCTTGTTGTTGGAGGCCCATATGACGTGGCACCTCATAGCTTGTCTCCATGACCGAAGGGAAATTCCCATGCTCGGCCATCTTCCTTGAGGGGCTTCTGAAGACAGAAGTGTCGCCCTCGCTTGTAGGTGGTCGCCTTGTACTTGATGATGTCGATGTAGGCGAACTCACGGGAAGTAGGTGAAGATGCCTTACGTCCAAAGGCGAAGATGCCTTGAGAACACTTGGAAAAGATGCCGAAGTGGTTGGTGTAGCCGTAGCTCCGTCTTGGTGGTGCTCATCTCGCGGCCTTCTCTTGTGCTCTTGAAGCTTGGCCTTGGCGTGAAGTAGGGCTTGTTGGGACTGGTAGGTAGGCGCATCTCGAGCATCTTCATGTTGATGGTGTCGTTGTCGTGCTTGAGCTCGGTGGCGTTCGTCGTCGTCGTGCACATGATGCTTGGAGGTGACTTGCCCTTCATGACGAGGTGGATCACGAACATGATGGTGGTCGCCATGGAGATGTGGACGTGGACGACTTGCGCTTGCGTCATTTTTGCGCTCCGAAGACTTGTGATTGGAATGTCGCCTCCTTGAGGATGATGAAGGCAAAGAACGGTTGATCAACAAGGTCCGAATCTCCTCCATCCTTGCATCTTGCTCCTCCTTTTGTGCGGAAAGCTTGTTGTCGATGTAGTCCCTTTTCCTCGCTTTGGAGTGGCGAATGTCAATGGAGAGGTTCTCGATGCGCTCTCGCAATCTTGATTGTGCGCCTTGCATTTGAAATTGTAGATCGAAGATTGACGCTTTGGTGATGTAGTTGTTCACGCCGTCATTGTTGTGGAAGACCGGAGATGAAATGCCTTGCCTATCCATCACTCCAAGAGAAAAATATGAGTGGTAGAAAGAGAAGAACGAATACCAAATGTACCTTGACCGAAGTTGAAAGTGGATCAATGATCACTCCAATGTGGACAAGGAAATAGCACAATTGGTATCAATTCTTGTTGGTTTCTCACACCTACACAAATAAGGCTTATGGTGGAGCTCGGTGAGGATAGTGGCACAAAAATTTGATGTAAAATGTTAGCAAGAGTCAATAATGTTGAAAAATATTGACAAATTCGCAAGTGTAACAAGTAGACCAATAGCAATATGTGTTACACGGAAACACACACACGGATAGATAAATGGGGTCATGCAACCAAGGAATGAGCTCAAAATGTGGAATCCACGGAAAACGCTCGTGTTGTACAACTCAAGAGAAACGCTAGCACGATTGCTCAATAGGCGGATACCAACATGATCCCATATCATCTTTGATGCCACGATCCCAAGATGTTATGTCAATGCGGAAATGGATGGTAAGCTGGTGTACTATACACAGTGTCGGAGTTGGAAGCACGGTCCCTAAGTAGCCGAAACACCTTAGGAGACACAACTCACAACACAAACAAAATTGGGTTAGGTCAGGGTGGCGGGAGTGTATGGTTGGTAAGCCTATGTGGGAGTTATGGTGGTGGTGGTTGATGAAGAAGCAATCGTCCCTAAGTAGCCTAAACACCTTAGGAAACTCCAATCACTACTCAAACAACCACAAATGCTATAAGGAACAAAAAGGGTTAGGTTGCAGAAGTCGGTGGTGGTTATGCGGAGGTTGTGGTGGAAGCCCTAGGCAAAGATGCCAAAGTTCCGAAAATTTGATGGAGTCAAATGATGTTGGTGGTATTTTTGTGGGAAGGTTTGTGTCAAGAGCTTCAAAACGAGCTAAAGAACGTCAAAAACGGACTCCGGATGAATTAGTTATAGTCAAAACGGTGAAATGGGGGAGGCTGAAATGTACAAGGGCCGGACATCCGGGGGTGGGGGCCGGATATCCGGGGGCTGATGTCCAGAACCGTGCGGGTTTTATGCTCCAGGAGCCGGATGTCCGGCTTGGGGCCCGGATGTCCAGCCGATGGCCCAGATGTCCGGCCCGATGATTCCAGATCTCGTTTGGGACATCAAAACTCGATTTGGCGGCGGAAATAGATGAATTTAGGGGCAAAATTGATGGGATTTCGTGGATGGAAAGTGGGGAAAAGTGGGGATATTCTAGATCCACTTGAAACCAAGCAAATCCATGTATCAAAATCAACAAAACATCATCTCACCAACAAATCACAAAAAAAATTGGGGCTATTTTTGGTGGGGAATTTTCGAATTAGGACGAAAAACAACACAACAAGGCTAGAAACACAACGGGGAGGCTCCGAAATCGTGATCAACGTGGCTCTAGATACCAAGATATGTAGGGTAGAACCCTAGTGGCCCGATCTTTCACGAAAGGAGAGAATCCCGCGATGAACATGAAGAACACGAGGAGGGAAACGAAGGGAAAATCACGAGGGGAACACAACAGAACACTCAAACCAACAAGAATGATCACACATGCGCTAGATCCATGAACACAAAGGAGATACAAGATCCAAAGTCAACAACGGACGATCCAAGAGGTAACCGGTTCTTCTCCGTAGAGGAGGTCTAGAATCCACAAGGGAATCTTCCCATGAGGGGTCTTGAATCCAAGGTGGATCTTCTCTGTAGAGGGGCCGCGGTCTCTCTCGTGGAGTAGATCCGATATGGATGAGCGAAGCTCTATCTCTCAAATGAGCTATCATAACGCTAACCCTAAAATGTAGGTGGAGGGGGAGTATATATAGTCTAAGGGACGAAGGGTACATGGGCCACGACCCAAATGCGCTGCACGCAGGCAGGGGGGCCGGATGTCCGGGCGTCGGGCCAGATGTCCGGGCCTTCCCGAGACGCCGGATGTCCGGGCTGGCAGGGTCCAGCCTTGTTGCTCTCTGGAATGGCGGGGTCCGGATTTCCGGGGGCTCGGGACGCGCCGGATGTCCGGGCTGGTCGCCGGATGTCCGGGCCCTGTAGACTTGGCCGCTGGCTCCTTGCTGCTGGTGACACGTCCAGGGGCCGGATGTCCGGGCCAGGGCCGGATATCTGGGTCTTGGAAGCTGTCTCCGTCTTCTTCCGTCGTCGCTTCCATGCTTCCCTCGCTAATGGTGTAGTTGTTCCTTGGTGCTTGCACTCCTCCCCGTCGTCCATAGTGTTCCGACAATACCTATGCATGCACACGAGAGGGGGTCAAGTAGTATACCATCCTCGAAGGGGTCAAGTGAGCACGTGTAAAGGAGATGATTCACCTTTATGTATGTGAAGTAGATATCGCACGTGTCACTTGCCAAACGGACTCTTGACATGGTGATGTCCATGGGATGCTCCGCATCATGAATGATGCGGAGCATCCCAAGATCATCCCCATGGATGCACCCACACCTCCAACGGCACCACTCGGACCAATGACACGAGCCCGAGCCAAAGCTATCGAAGATAAGGTGATAGCTCATTTGAGAGGTAGAGCTTCGCTCATCCATATCGGATCTACTCCACGAGAGAGACCGCAGCCCCTCTATAGAGAAGATCCACCTTGGATTCAAGACCCCTCACGGGAAGATCCCCTTGTGGATTCAAGACCTCCTCTCGGAGAAGAACCGGTTACCTCTTGTATCATCAGTTGTTGACTTTGGATCTTGTATCTCTCTTTGTGTTTCGAGGATCTAGCACATGTGTGATCATACTTGTTGGTTTGAGTTTCTCTTGTGTTCCCCTTGTGATTTTCCCCTCGTTTCCGTCCTCGTGTTTTTCGTGTTCATCGCGGGATTCGCTCCTTTCGTGAAAGATCGGGCCACTAGGGTTCTACCCTACATCATCTTGGTATCTAGAGCCACGTTGATCACGATTTTGGAGCCTCCCCTTGTTGTTTTCTAGCCTAATTTTGTTGTGTTCTTCCCCAAATTCGAAAATCCCCACCAAAAATAGCCCCAATTTTTTTGTGATTTGTTGGTTTGACGAAGTTTTGTTGATTTTGATCCATGGATTTTCTTGGTTTTGAGTGGATCTAGCATATCCCCAATTTTCCCCACTTTCCATCCACGAAATCCATCAAATTTTGCCCTTGGAATCATCAATTTCCACCACCAATTCGAAAATTTCCGCCCCAAACGAGATCTGGAATCGTCGAGCTGGACATCATGGCCAAAGGCCGGACATCCGGGCCATCGGGCCGGACATCCGGGCCCCAAGCCGGACATCCGGGCCATCGGGCCGGACATCCGGGCCCCAAGCCGGACATCCGGCTCCTGGAGCACCAAATCTTCTTGGTTCTGGACATCAGGTCCCGGATTTCCGGCCCCGAGCCCGGATGTCCGGCCCCTGACATTTTAGCCATCCCCGTTTCACCGTTTTGTCCATAACTAATTCATCCGGAGTCCGATTTTCATGTTCTTTAGCTCGTTGAAAAGCCCTTGACATCCCCCTTCCAACAAAAATACTACCATAGCCATTTGACTTCATCAAAGTTTTGGAAATTTGGCGTCTTTGCCTAGGGCTTCCACCACAACCTCCGCATAACCACCACCGACTTCTGCAACCTAACCAATTTTGTTCCTTATAGCATTTGTGGTTGTTTGAGTTGTGATTTGAGTCTCATAAGGTGTCTAGGCTACTTAGGGATGATTGCTTCGTCATCAACCACCACCACCACCATAACTCCCACATAGGCTTGCCCACCATACACTTCCACCACCCCAACTTAACCCAATTTTGTTAGTCTTGTGAGTTGTGTCTCCTAAGGTGTTTCGGCTACTTAGGTACCATGCTTCCAACTCCGACACCGTGTATAGTACACCACCTTACCCTCCTTTTCTATGTTGCGTACTCTGCAACCCATCATTGCCATTCCGCAATTCCATTGAGCTCCCGCTTCCACCATTTTGACATTTGACATTTGAGATTTTGAGTTCGCGGTTTTTCCGTTTCCTAAGGTGTTTCGGCTACTTAGGGACGAGTCTCCATCATCTTGGTATCTCCATAAAGATCACCGCCACTCATCATCGACACGGACGGTAACCTCCATATCATCTTGGGATCATGGCATCAAACATATGCGGATTTGATAGTTCATCTTGGATCGTAGGACGCTCTGATACCAAGATGATGTAGGGTAGAACCCTAATCGTCCGATCTTTCACGAAAGGAGAGGATCCCGCGAAGAACACGAGGAACATGAGGGGGAAAACAAGGGGAAACACGAGAGAATCACTCAACCAACAAGAAATAGTCACACATGGACTAGATCCTTGAGTACATAAAGTAAGATACACGATCCACGATCAACTAGGGACGATACACGGTAACCGGTCTTCTCCGTGAGGATGTCTTGAAGTTCTTCTCCAAAAGGAGGTCTTGAATCCAAGGGGATCTTCTCTGTAGAGGCCGCGGTCTCTCTCATGGAGTAGATCCGATGTGGATGAGCAATGCTCTATCTCTAAAATGAGCTAAACCAATGCTAACCCTAAAACGTAGGTGGAGGGGGAGTATATATAGTCTAAGGGGCGAAGGGGTGCATGGGCCTTAGCCCAGATGCACTGCACGCAGGCAGGGGAGGCCGGACGTCCGGGTGATGGGCTGGATGTCCAGGGCTTCACAGAGAGCCGGATGTCCGGGCTGGCACGGCTGGATGTCTGGGCTGGAGGAGCTGACTTTGTTGCTCTCTGTTTGGAGGGCGCCGGATTTCCGGGGGCGAGGCCGGATGTCCGGGACTTGGCGAGGCGCCGGATGTCCGGGGTTGACGCCGGATGTCCAAGGCCTGGAGCACTTGGCGGCTGGGCGGCTGTTGCTGTAGTGGTCGCCTCCAGCGGGCGGATGTCCGGGCCTGGGGCCGGATGTCCGGGTCCTGGAGCTGCCTTCTTCTCCTTTCGGCGTTTCTCTTCATCCGTGGACTTGGCGGTTTGTCTGACTTCACATGCATCTTTGGGAGGATCCTCTTGATACCTAATCATGCATAACATTCCGGACTTAGGTAGTAGCCATGCCTCGAGAGGATCAAATGGGATATCACTAAGGAAAGAAGTCACCTCGTTCTTGAGAGCTCCAGCTCGTGCTCGTGTCATGGGGATGATCGTAGGATGCTCCGCATCATCTCCCCTCCCTTGAGGAAGATCCAACCTCGGATCGTGGTCCTCTTCACCATGGAAACGGTTGTTGTGGACGGACTTATAGTTGGACGGAGTTGAAGACATTGCACAATCCAAGTACTCCAAGGTGTCACCGGAGTGGTATACATGCAAGAAAAGCAAACACAAACGACACTCGAAAATACAATGGTTAGCGCACACAAAGTGTCCATCAATGAAGTATGAGTCCATGCGGCAACAATGTTCGTGACAAAATACATGAAGCTTAGCAAGATGATATGGAATGGTATGCAAAGCATTCATGGGAGAAAAAACATTCATTATGCACACAAATGTGTTGTGAATATGATCAATGCAACCACGGTGCAAAATGATGTCATAGTGAGACGGTTTATCAATAGCATGAATATGGCAATGGATGCTCAATAGGAGTGTGTGATCATGCAATTGATGATGAGCAATATGATCATGATGTATATATATGCCATCAAGGAAGATCACAACAAATTTGCTAAGAAAGTGCACAAGCTCATATATCATGGATGACATGGGAATACAAGATGCAACAAGGCAATCATGATGTGAGTCAATCCATGCATAAGATGCAAATTTGTCATGTGTATGATATGTCCATCGAGCATGACATGTGTGCGCATAATCAACAAATAAGGAGGTGTTGGTGTACCAATGCTCGATGTCGTGGCATGACTGGAGGTTCGAAGGTGCTTCCAATAAGTCCGAGTGCTCTTCAACTTGAAGGTCCATGGGTTCCATCTCCAATGTCGGTCCTCCATCCAATAGATGTAACATGTAGACAAGAAGAAGGAAACAATAATAAAAGAATGACCCATCCAATATGCATATTTGAGGATGCCTCAAAGGGAAGGAGTTCACCTTTAGGAGATTCTCGCAAATGTTGGTGTTGCACATCGTGTATGCCTTCACATGACCAAATTGTGTCATGACGGTATCGCCTTGTGAATCCTTCAACATGAAAGAACATGACAAACACTCAGAAAAAAATGAGGTTAGCGGAGATGCAAAACCTATCATTCATGTGGTAAAATACCCAACAAGTGTATGCATCATGCTCATCATAAGAAAGTACAAGGGAGCATTTCATAGTATGGAGGCATATGATGATGCGAGAACAACCAAATACAATAGGCTCAATCAAGAAAGCATGCATCACAAGTAAAGTGTCCAAGGCTCCATGATCAATAAGCGTAGATGCAACAATTGGAGGCAAGCGACAATGAACAAAATATATCATGTGAGAGGCATGAACATATACGTCATCAACCCAACAAAGCAAGGGAGAATGGAACATGGGTGATGTGACAAAGCAAGCAATCATGTGAATCAAGGCAAGCAAGCTAGTAGTGCAAAGATGCAATGTACTAGAAAGAATCATGTCAAGTATGTCATGTGTGCAAATGGTGGGCATGAATAATGCACAAGACATATCACAAGCATGAAAGGAGGATATGAGCAAAATAGCATCAACAGGATGAGGCTGAGGCACATGATAAACATGGCAATAGCAACAAGGATCTCCACCAAGCATGCGAATACACATAGGTGTAGCATAAGCGTGAATCATGGGTAGATGCAAGCAAGGGTCACAATTGCATGGCAAAGGCATAGAAGCAAGCATAGCATTCAAAGTGAACACGATAAAATGAGCATGAAGCGACAAGCGGTATATAGCCCATAGCCATGTGAGAGCCAAGCGAGAGAGATGCGCATAGTCGTTGCGCGAAGAGAGCGGTGGGAAGGATAGTTCATGGGATCCCAAGTCATCTTTGCTCTCAAGAGCTCATTTTGTCAACTCTTGGGATTGAGAGGTTGACGAGTATACGGGAGTACCTACACAAAACAAAGACAAAGGGAAAATTGTGTGTGCCTGGTATATGTACACATCATCCATCATGATGTGCACATGCTTGTGTCGGTTAGCACAAAATATCCAATGCTCAAATAAATGTGATGCATGATAGAGAAACATGTCATCCATCATGATAGGTTTGTTGTTATGTATAGCATAACGGAGACCCAAATTGTGTAATGCATCATGGGAAATATGTAGAGCATTGTTATTCATGGAATGCATATGGTGCAAGAAATTATGGGAATCATGCAAAGTATGGAATGCATCAAAATCTCCTAATATGGATGAGGAAACTATGGGGGTCTCCTCATGATCATTAGTGGAAACATCACATGGAGAATATTGACAACATCCAAAACAATGCATAGTTGGAACATTGTGATCATGGCATGGCATAGTAGATGAATTGCGCAAATCATGTAAAGGAAGCGTGGCAATATCATCGCATGAAAAACAAAAGCCAATGACCATCATCTTGTCATCTATGCCATAAGTGCAAATAGGATTTATGTGAATGGGGCATGCATAGTCACTATGTTGAGATTGAAATGATGCAATATGGGATATCTCACTCATAGCATATGACAAGGTTAATGGATTGTCAAAAATGATGTGACCAATAGAATTTTCACATGATATCCTATGTAGCATGGTATCACAACTAGGCAAATCAACATGCTCATCATCATATTTATCATAAATAGGTGAGTCGTGACATGAAGAAGTCGCACTAGCATGAAGCATGGGTATATGTGTGTCAACATCATGCAAGCAATCATTCGTAAAATAGTCCACTAGTGGGACAAGAGAAGCACCATCACCTATGTTACCTTTGGAGCATCGCTCATGTGTTGTAGGTGAGGTGTCGAAGACCAAGTCGTGGTCATCTTCATCTTGATGGAACCATGTGGGGGTGCATCTTCTTCCACCATGGTCATCGTCATCTCCATTGGAGGTATGGACTCATCGAGGATAGGCGTGTCATCATGTAGGAAACCTAGCACCAAAGAAAACATACTCGGAGTAGAGGTTAAGTCGTTAGAAATCATAGTGGCCTCACATGTCGTCTCAACTACCTCACTCACTAAGTGTTGTGGCTCATTCACTCCCGGTATGATGCTCTCAAGTGTGGGGCTAGTGGTGGTCACACTCATCCTCTCATAGGAAATGCTCTCAATGTCACGTATGGTGGAGTCACTCATGTCACTCATGTGGTGGTGGCTCTCCTCACATGGCAATTGGGGCATCTCTTCATATGTGGGTGTCGGAGAGATGTAGGTGCATATGTCTCCATGCTCAATCATGTCATAGTCGTAGCCATGGATGAAGGCCGAAGATGGCACATCATCACTCTCCTCTAAGACCGAAGGTAAGGTCTTATTTGCGGTCTCGTAGCTTGACTCGGAGAATGAGTCCTTTTGGTGTGTCGTCTTCATGTAGTTGAAGAGGTTCATGCTCGTCGCTATGGTCGAAGGGGTGGCCCTTGCTCGACCTTCTTGTCGCCGTCTTGTTATTGGAGGCCCATATGATGTGGCACCTCGTGGCTCATCTCCATGACCGAAGGGAAATTCCCAGGCTCGGCCATCTTCATTGAGGGGCTTCTAAAGATGGAAGTGTCGCCCTCGCTCATAGGTGGTTTCCTCGTTGTTGAAGATGTCGATGTAGGCGCACTCATGGGAAGTAGGCGAAGATGACGTACGTCCAAAGGCAAAGATGCCTTGATAGCACTTGGCGAAGATGCCAAAGTGGTGGTGGTAGTAGCCGTAGCGCCGTCTTGGTGGTGCTCGTCTCGCGGTCTTCTCTTGTGCTCATGAAGTTTGGACTTGGCATGAAGTAGGGCTTGTTGGGACTTGTTCATTTGCACTTGGTTAGCATCATCATGATGATGTTGGTGTTATCGCACTTGAGCTCGTAGTAGATGTCGTTGGTCGTCGTCGTGCACATGTTGCTTGGAGGTGACTTGCCCTTCATGACGAGGTGGATCACGAACATGATGGTGGTCGCCATGGAGATGTGGACATGGACGACTTGCACTTGCATCATTTTTGCGCTCCAAAGACTTGTGATTGGAATGTCGCCGCCTTGAGGATGATGAAGGGGAAGAACGGTTGATCAACAAGGTCCGAATATCCTCCATCCTTGCATCTTGCTCCTTCTTTTGTGCAGAAAGCTTGTTGTCGATGTAGTCCCTTTTCCTCGCTTCAGACTGGCGAATGTCAATGGAGAGGTTCTAGATGCGCTCTCGCAATCTTGATTGTGCGCCTTGCATTTGTCGCTGTAGATCGAAGATTGACGCTTTGGTGATGTAGTTGTTCTTGCCGTCGTTGTTGTCGAATACCGGAGATGAAATGCCTTGCCTATCCATCACTCCAAGAGAAAAATGTGAGTGGTAGAAAGATAAGAATGAATACCAAATGTACCTTAACCGAAGTTGAAACTGGATCAATCATTGACCACTATCCCAAGTATAACCTGGTTCTGATACCAAGATGATGCGGAGTAGTTGAATGTACAATGGAGGGAAATTTTCCGCAACGACAAATATGGAATCTTTCCCATTTCGAGTTCTAGGCAAACCAAGTACAAAGTCCATGCTAATGACTTCCCATGGTTGGTATGGAATTGGTAAAGGCATATAGAGACCATGAGATTGAGCTTTGGACTTAGCTTTGCGACATGTAGAACACCGGTTGGTGAAGCGATTGACGTCCTGAAATATCTTTGGCCAAAAGTAGCTCTTCGAGAGTGTGGCGAACGTCTTGTCGCGTCCGAAGTGTCCCATTAAGCCTCCTCCATGCGATTCCTGCAAAAGCAACAAATGAAGAGACGACTCGGGGATGCAAAGTTTGTTAGCTTTCATAAGATAGCCGTCTTTGATGTAATAGTGTTCCCAAGATGTATTCGTCAAACACTTGGCATAAGGAATAGCAAAAGTTGCATCATGCTCATACAAGTCTTTGATATGCTCAAAGCCAATGACATCTAACTCAAGTTGCGTGACAAGCATGCATATGCGGGAAAGAGCATCCACTACGATATTTTCTTTACCCTTGATGTACTTGATGACATAGGGAAAAGACTCAATAAATTCACTCCATTTAGCATGATGCTTGTTCAACTTAGTTTGTCCCTTAAGATACTTGAGAGTCTCATGATCGGTATGAATGGTAAACTCATGGGGATGAAGGTAATGTTCCCATTCTCGCAAAACGCGGACTAAAGCATATAGCTCTTTGTCATAGATGGGATAATTGAGTTGCGCTCCAGAAAGTTTCTCACTAAAGTAAGCTATGGGGCGCTTCTCTTGCGTTAACACACCTCCTATGCCATTACCACTAGCATCGCAATGAATTTCAAAAGGCTTGTCAAAGTTGGGTAGAGCAAGCACGGGAGCATGAGTAAGCAAATTCTTAAGCCCATTGAATGCAGTATCTTGGGATGGTCCCCAAACAAAAGGCGCATTCTTCTTGCTCAAGGCATGCAAAGGCGAAGCAATGGTGCTAAAATCCTTCACAAAGCGATGATAGAAACCCGCAAGGCCAAGAAAACTACGCACTTGATGCAAGTTGGTTGGTTGGGGCCAAGTCTTAATAGCATTGATCTTGGACTCATCTACATGAACAACCTTAGAAGAAACAACAAAACCCAAGAAAACGAGCTTATCAACACCAAAAAGGCATTTCTCCGTATTAGCATAGAGGCTCTCTTTTCTAAGAGTTTGTAAAACGGTGTAGACATGGGTGACATGCTCTTTGACAGATTTGCTAAACACAAGGATATCATCAAAGTAGACCACAACAAATATACCAATGTAAGGGCGAAAGACATGATTCATGAGGCGCATAAAAGTGCCCGGTGCTTCCAAAAGACCCATAGGCATGACTAACCACTCATACAAACCAAACTTAGTTTTGAAGGCGGTTTTCCATTCATCAGCCTCTTGTATGCGGATTTGATAGTAACCACTCTTAAGATCAATTTTGGAAAAGATAGTGGCACCGCTAAGCTCATCAAGCATATCATCTAGGCGTGGAATGGGATACCTATAGCGAACGGTGATAGCATTGATAGATCTACAATCGGAGCACATGCGAAAACTACCATCACATTTTGGCACAAGAATGACCGGAACGGCACAAGGGCTCAAACTTTCACGCACATGTCCATGGTCTATGAGATGCTTTACTTGCCTTTGTATTTCTTTTGTTTCGTTGGGGTTGACACGGTAAGGAGTTTTGTTCGGAAGAGGTGCTCCGGGGATGAGGTCGATTCGGTGCTCAATGCCTCATAGAGGAGGTAGACCCGGAGGTAGCTCATCGGGAAAAACATCTTGAAATTCCTGCAAAAGAGAAGACAACACTAGAGGAAGAGTGTGAGAAGTGTTAGTTTGTGGTGCATTGTCCTTGCACATGAGGACGTAGTGTAGGACACTAGATGGGTGCTCACACACTTCTCTCATCTCACGGTTGGTGGCAAATATAACTAGGTTCTTGTTTTCGCTCATCGTGGAGGCACTCAATTTTGGCCTGTGGCGCTCACTCTTGTTTTGGTGGCTCGCTCTCTCACTATGATCTCCACGATGGGTGGCTTGCTTGTCGGCGATCACTTGACTTGGCGACATTGGATGGAGGACGTACTCCTTGCCCTTCATCTTTAAGATGTAGTGGTTCTTTCGGCCGTTGTGTACAACTCCTCTATCGAATTGCCATGGCTGTCCAAGGAGAAGATGACAAACGGTCATTGGAACGACGTCGCACTCCAAGGTGTCTTCGTAGGCGCCAATCTTGAAGGAGACTTGTACTCGGTGCTCGACTTGGATAGTGCCAGAGTCACTAAGCCATTAGACTTTGTATGGATGTGGATGCTTCGTCTTGGGCAATTGGAGCTTGGAGCAAAGTTCTTCACTTGCGCGATTATGACAACTCCCTCCATCGATGATGACCTTGACGGATTGCCCATTGACGCCGGCCTTAGTGTGGAATATGTGGCATCGTTGGTCTTCTTCTTGGTGATGTTGGAGAGTCAAGACTTTGGAGACTACAAGTGCGGGACTTGAATCTTCATCACAAAAGACTTGTTTTTCTTCATTGTTCACTTGGCAGTGCATGGCGACTTGCTCGAGGGCTTCCATTTCGCCTTCGCTCATGGAGTCATAAGTGCCATCGTCGTTGAAGACCATGGTTCACTTGTTGGTGCACTCGTAGTACTTGTGGCCTCGGCCTCCGCAAGCGAAACACTTGAAGGAACTCGTCTTGACGGTCTCATCGGTTGGGGTTGATGATGATGAAGCTCTTGGCTTGAAGTTGCTCGTAGGAGGATGGCTTGTAGTTGACGAAGCTTTCTTGGAAATTGACTTGTCGATGTTGGAAGTAGAAGGTCTTGTAGTCGGTCTGGGAGTCGTTGAAGCTTGGTTATTGGAGAAGCCGTAGGACTTGGATGAGAACTTGGCATACTTGAAATCATCTTGCACTTGGCGTTCCGCTTTGGTAGCTTGGTGCACTAGCTCGATGAGATTTGAGTGTGGTTGGAAGTCGGCGATCTTCTTGATAGGGTGATTGAGTCCGTTCAAGCAACATGCCATTGTTTGCTCATCATCTTCCGTGACATTGGCTCTTATCATTGCAATCTCCATCTCCTTGTAGTATTCTTCAACGCTCTTTGTTCCTTGCTTGAGTTGTTGGAGTTTCTTGAAGAGGCCGCGGTTGTAGTAGGTAGGTACGAAGCGTGCTCTCATGACATCCTTCATTTGCGCCCAAGTAGTGATGGGTGGTTCACCTCTTGCCTCTCGGCGCTCTATGATATGTTCCCACCAAACGAGGACATAATCTTGGAAGTCAAGGGATGCCATCGCGATCTTCTTCTCTTCTTCAAAATTGTGCAAACGGAAGATCTTGTCAACCTTCAATTCCCATGAAAGGTACTCTTCGGGATCGTTGCTTCCGTTGAACTTGGGCATGGTGAACTTGAGCTTGCCATAGCGTTGCTCTTCATTGTGTTGGGGTCGGGGATGATGACGCCCATGTTGTAGATGATTGTTCAACTCATGGTGCTCTTGGCGCGGAGGATTTTTATCGTCATGTTGCTCTTGTCGTGGAGGATCTCCAATGTCGTCATGCTCTTTATTGACTTGTTGTTCTTGGCGAGCTTGTGGAGGGGCATGTCGAGCTCGAGGAGGAACTTGCCGATGCACGTGAGCTTGAATTCTTCATTCTTGAATTTCTTCGCGAAATGCTTCCTCTTGTTGACGGGCTTGTCGGCTTCGGTCGGCAACGGCTCGACTCGAATCGCGTAGAGCTTGTTGCGCCGCAAGTGCTTGAGTGTCACGGAGTTGTTGTTCTTGACGTTGTGCCTCGGCGAAGACTGTTCGATGTCACCGTAGGAGCTCGACGAAGACTGTTCGATGTCGGTGTACTTGAGCCGGAGAGGGTGAAGTAGGAGTGGCGGCTTGAATGGCTCCTTCTTGAAGTGGAAGACGATCAGTTGAGCAACAAAGCACGAATTTTGTCCATCCTTGCGTCATTCTCTTGCTTGTGATTGTCGAGCTTGTGGTCGAAGTAGTCCCTTGTACGTTGCTCAGAAAGTCGCAAGTTGGCGGCAAGGTTGTCGATGCGTTCACTCATAGCTTGTTGCTCTTGATGCGAAGCATGTTGTGCACCAAAGGGGTGACTCTTGGTGACGAAGGAGTTCATGTCGTCGTCTTGCTCCGTGAAGAGTGGGTTGGTAGAAGTACTTGGCCTATCCATCATTCCAAGACAAATGTGAGTGGTAGAAAGAGAAGAACGAGTACCAAATGTACCTCGACTGAAGTTGAAAGTGGATCGAGGGTCACTCCAATGTAGGACAAGGAAATAGCACAATTGGTACGAGTTCTTGTCGGTTTCTCACACCTACACAAGTAAAAGCTTTTGGTGGAGCTTGGTTAGGATGGTGGCACAAAATTTGATGCAATTGTAAGTGAGCTTCAATAATGTTGGAAAAGATTCGCAAGATGCAATGTAACAAGTAGACCAAGCATATAAGGTACACGGAAACACATACACAAAAATATAAGTGGGGTTGTGCAACCAAGGGTGAGCCAAAATGTGGAGTCCACAAAAATGCTCTTGTTGCCCAACACTAGAGAGACTCTAGCACGATTGCACAATAGGCGGATACAAGAACTTGTGGACAACCTACTTAGCAAAAATGCAACGACTTCTATCCCAAATATGTTCTATGCAAGGTGTTGCTATGATATGATCCAAGATGATCGAGTATGACAATCTTAATGTTGTAAGATGCTATGGTTCTTGCTTAAAAGCTCTTTGCTTATCTTTCTCTTTGCTTAAAAGCTTGTTTGGCTCTTTGATGTTTGAGCTCTTTTCGCATGCAATGCTTGATGAACCAAGATAGCGAATGAGTATGCGATGACAACTTTGTGACACAAGGGATGATACCAAGATATGCAACAATGATTTGTGTATGCTATGGAAAGTATGATCACTAATGTGCACAAGTCTCGTTCCCGGGAATACTCAATGGCTAGTCTTGATGGGTAAGCAACGCAAAGGAGTAAGGCTATGATGGCTATCAATGGAATGGCAAGAGTGATATGTCCAATACCAAGATGAGGTTACCGGTCTTGCTTCCGGTATGGTGTCAAAATGGTGGCACGAATACCAAGTCATAGTCGAGGTGGTCGTTGTTGATGACGCGTTCATGGCGAAGATGAGCGACGGTGATGTCGATGTCGAACGGTACCTAAATAGCCGAAACACAAACGGATACGGTACCGCAACTCAAATTCTTAAACCTCGAAGTAGCAATTGTGTCGGAGAGCGAAATGGTCCTAAAATGGTTGGGTCATGCGGAAGTGGTGGAGGTATGCGGAAGTATATATGGTATATGGTGGGCACCGGAACAAAATTTGGCGGAAATTGGGGCGAAAAATGGGGAGGTGGATCGAGAACTTGCTGCCAGGGGTCGGATGTCCGGGCGGGGCCGGATGTCCGGGCTCTACGGTCCGGATGTCCGGGCTCTAGATCCGAGGATGAACGGGATGAACACCGCGTGGGGAGCTGAAATCCGAGCGGAATTTCGGAGGAATTTGTGGATGGGAAAAGGATGGGAAGCTAGATCCACTCAAAACAAAGCAAATCCATGGATCCAAATCAACAAAATCTCAACACACTAACAAATCAAAAAAAATTGTTGCTATTTTTGGTGGGTAATTTTCGAATTAGGACGAAAAACAACAAAATTAGGCTAGAAACACAACGGGGAGGCTCCGAAATCGTGATCAACGTGGCTCTAGATACCAAGATGATGTAGGGTAGAACCCTAATCGCCCGATCTTTCACGAAAGGAGCGGATCCCGCGAAGAACACGAGGAACACGAAGAGGGAAACGGGGGAAAACGAGGGAAATCACAAGGGGAAACACAAGAGGAACACTCAAAGTAACAAGAACAAGTCACACATGTGCTAGATCCTTGGATACATAGAACGATTCACGAATCCACGGACAACTAAGGACAATACAAAAGGGTAACCGGTTCTTCTCCGTGAGGAGGTCTTGATGTTCTTCCATAAAGAGGGGTCTTGAATCCACTTGGGGTATCTTCTCCGGTGGATGCTCGAATCTCCGAGGAGAAGGTAACCAAGTGGATGAGCAAAGCTCTCTTACAAATATGAACTAAACATTTGCTAACCCTAGAAAGTTGTACGGGATATTGTATATATAGTCTAGGGGGGGAGAAGGGGTACACGGGCCTCAGCCCTTTACTGTTCGCAGACAGTGAGGCCGGATGTCCGGGCGTCGGGCCGGATGTCCGGGCGTTCGAGGAGGGCCGGATGTCCGGGCTGGTGAAGCTGGCCATGTTGCTCTCGGGTTTGGTGGGGTCCGGATTTCTGGGCAGGGGGCCGGATATCCGGGACCTCGGGAAGTGCCGGATGTTCGGGCTTGTGGAGCCGGATGTCCGGGGCCTGTAGGTACTTGGTGGTTGAGCAGCTATAGAGGAAGGCGTACCAGGGGCCGGATGTCTGGGGCCTTCGCCGGATGTCCGGGGCCTGGGAGATGTTCTTGGATCCTTCCGTTGGTTCTCTTCATCTGTGGACTTGGTGACTTGTCCGTCTTCATGCACATCTTTGGGGGGACCCTCTTGGTACCTAATCATGCACAACATCTCGGACTTAGGTAGTAGCCATGTCTCATGCATAGAAAGTGGAAGTTCGGAGAGGAGTGAGTTCACCTTATCTTCGATAGCCTTGGCTCGGGCTCGTGTCATTGGTCCAAGTGGTGCCGTTGGAGGTGTGGGTGCGTCCATGGGGATGATCTTGGGATGCTCCGCATCAACAGGGCAATAGAAAAGTGTATTAGTAACTAGAAGTTATTAGGTAGGAATATAGTAAGAAAAGGGAATAACAATTGGTTGCTTAAATACTACACAATTCATTTGACATTGCGGGGTAAATCAACATATGCAGATAGTTGAAAAGAAAACTTACTTTGAACAAAGTCTGAGCGGATGAATTTGTCGAGGAAGTTAGCATATATCTCATGACCAGGCCCTTTTATGTGAAGTGCAATTTTAGTGCCGGCTTTCAATACATAAAACTTTGCAATTTCATTCCAAAAGCCAGTGCCAAAATAGGAGTCACCATGTTCATCAAGTCTTATAGTAGCAACGATTGTAAATCCATGGTTTTAGTGCAGTATGACATCCGTGGAGCCTTGATCTATGTAAAGGGAAAAATTATGCACTACATAATCTGTTGCATAGTGAGGGATGTTCTGCAGAAAATGGTAGGATTGTTAAATAAAATATGGTAACATGCAAATATGGGCCCAAATTGAAAGAACTATACAATAGTTGAAATCGAAGGACAAAAATCTATAATTAAACAGATAGGGTAAACATGATGTCATGGAAAAATGAGAGTAATAGAAAGAAAAATACATCATTAATTTGCCTAATATATAAAGAAGAGGGGAAAAAATCCCCTTTGACGTATATGGTGC
Source organism: Triticum urartu (assembly GCF_003073215.2). Classification (NCBI taxonomy): domain Eukaryota; kingdom Viridiplantae; phylum Streptophyta; class Magnoliopsida; order Poales; family Poaceae; genus Triticum; species Triticum urartu. Next base: position 168,821,285 of record NC_053022.1, on the reverse strand, counting down.
ATGTGGCACCTTTTATCCAAATGTAGCAATATTTAGAATATGTTCACGAAAGTAGGCCATGCCAACCGATTTAGGGTGAGACTGAACATACCGCGCACGTGCTCAAGTTATCTGGTACGGAGAGATGGAATCTCTGGCGGCGGTCACAAAGTCATGAAGTGTCGGCGCACTGTACATTCTATGAATGAAAGAAAACTCTCAAATCAGCTCGAATAAAAATGAATTCACGGTGATTTCCGTCGGGTGATTAAAGGAGGTAGATGAACTGGGATAAGAGATGAGATAATATCTCGTTAAACTAGTTACCTTGTCGTCCATGAGGAAGAACCCTCAACACGATAGATTCCCCAACCGAGCGGAGCTAGGTCGACCGCAAGCAACATCAAGAAAGTCGATGGCGATAGGCGGCGGCAAGCGGAAGTGGCGAAATGCGGTGGACTTTGCCGGCAGCCTGGCGACGGCGGCAGGCGTCGAGCTAAGTGTTGCCGCGATAGGCGGTGCCATGGCATAGACGCGGAGGAGCTTGTGCAGATGTGAATGGGGAACATATCAGAGGGGCCGAGGGGGTGGCGGGCGGGGTGATGGTTTTTGTGACGTGGGGATGGTAAGGGTTTTCATTTTTCTTTTTTGAATTGGGTGGTGAGGGTTTTCTGTCCCACAAAGAATTTTGGGGGCGACGGTTTGCTAGAGCGAACCGTGTGTGATTGACGCAGTAGGAAAAATGAAATCCATTGCACACGGTTCCAATTTTGGGAACCATGTGTGATTGACGTACTACCTTCGTCCTGGTTTATTGGTCCCCCGTTGTAATTTTTACCAAAATTTGGCAAAATATTTAACATACTCAGACATAGATAATAAGCGTACACGTAGATAAGCATAGTTCAACCATAAGTAGTACATAGTTCAACAATATTAAGCATACTCAAGCGTACATATATAGTTCCACCCATCCCACATCTCATCTCACAGGCCGGCACGATCCCGAAGCTTCTCCTGGTAATCAGCGTACGCGCTGTGCACCACCATACGAGAATACTTTTGCTTGAAGGAGCCAACGACGCATCCTCTTGCATGCACCAGAACACTTAGATACACGTCATGAAGCTTATGGTTGCAAAATGGGCATCCATAGCCGTCGTTCCAGGTCCTAATACGCCTGTTATGCATTCCCGCATAAAGCTCCCTCAGGATTTGCCTGTTGTACCTCCTCTGGACATCGTCATCCTTGCTGTACACATCGTCAGGCAGCACCTATACAAATAGTAAAACAAATTTGGCATAAAATCAATGATTACATGCTGTGAAGTAGGATTAGGAATTTATGGCTATTTATTTATACATATCCAGAGATTATGGTTCGATTTTTAAGCGTAGTCATCTATGTACAGACCAATCTTGAAGAAAATAATGGCACAAACATATGTAGGTCACTGAAAATCAATTGTCAAGCCCTGGCTAGGAATTATTAGCATGAACACTAACCCTAGTTGGATCACTAGCATAAATCCTTTGCACAGATGAAACAACTAATCACTTATCACCTGTACCATTCAAACAATCAATACACTACACGGATCTAACGAAACTCACTCAGATTTCATGGATTGGGAAAACATAACCATAGGATTTCTATTCCAAAAAGGGTGAGGCAGGAGTAACCAGAGAAACCCTATGATCGATTTGACACATAAATGAGTATAGATGACTAACCAACTGTCCGTCATCGTCGGAGTCGTCGCCGGAGTGGTCGTCGGAGTTGGTGTGGAACGCCGCCTCCGGTTGTGGAAGCTCGACGCCGTGCTCCGGTGCTTTTGCAGCCCCCGTGTCGGCTGTGAAGGCAACCTCTGTCTCCATCTCCACACCGTGCTCCAGTGCTTTTGCAGCCCCGGTGTCGCCACTCCCTCCGATGAGGTGCTTCGGCGACATCCTCATACGTTGATGGCTTTGAGGACTGAGAGCGGCGTCGAGGATGCAAGCGGAGAGAGAGGATTGTGTGTGCGTAGCGAGGATGGAGGGTGCGGCCGCTTGGAAGAACCATTAATATGGAGTAGTGGGAGTTGTGGGAGAGAGGTGGACGGTGGTCAAACCGATGCTCGCCTCCCGGTGAGCCTGCGCACCAGACTGCTGGCATGCCTACCAAAGTTTCACACAGCTACTCGCACGCCTCCCGATGACACTGCACAACGAGCACACCTCCGTCAATTCACACACCTGCACGCACGCCTCCTGATGAGGACATCAATACCATTGTTACACCCACAACCCCTGCTGCTATACATACTGGACCAACTACTAGAGCTCGCACATGCCAATTGAATTATCAGGTACTTTCGTTTCTTGGTAACGATGCTAATGTTCATGAGAATAGGATGCTGCCTAAATTGGATATGTTTGTTTTGCTTACAAATGAAGGGCCTAGCTTGGACAAGAAAGATGAACCTTGGAGAAAGTTCAAGCATGGAGGTGATGGCATGCGCAAGGAGATCAGCAACGGAGTTACAAGTGATGATTTCAGGACTTTGAAGCCACCATAAGGAATGCATGAAGCCTTGGACGAAATATACAACATGCCACTTCATAAATTTCGTCTAGAGGCTATTCTAGGTGCTGCGTCACCTTATGATTGGGCCAGGCCCATGAATTTTCGAAATACTTAAGTATAGGCTGTTTTTAGAGTCCGTATGTGTGGGGAAACAAGAGTTAGGGTTGGTTTTGGACCCCTCCTCCAAGGGCCACGATGTTCCCCCCTCTTCCTCCATATATACAGCCCTTAGGGTGTCGTTTAGACTTTGGGTTTTGTTTAGATTAAAAGTTCACCATAGCTGCAACTTCGCATACTTTGTTTGTGTCCAACGACCAGACCAAGATGTCACAGAACCCCACCTTCATTAATAAAGCTTTCCTCTTTTATTCACAATATCCAGATTGCAATCTCAGTTTCTTGCTTGTTCTTCGTTTGCTCGCAGGAAATAGACCCTCGTGGTCATGTTGATCGTGCTCCGGCGTGGTCAATAACCCTTGGAAGTTGGTTTAGCGATTGCTAAGGCGCGACGTCTTCGCACGTTCGTAGTCGGATCGTCAAAGTTGACTCCCACAGAAAACGATATCTATCTAATCGAAACATCGGGACACCTTCGCCTTTATCAAGTGGTATCAGATTTCCAGGTTGCTCGGTGAGATTTTACAATTTTTCGTAGTTTAGATCGAGTCTGTTCTTCATACCTACAATCCACGAAAAAATCCAAAAAAATTTAGGGTTAGTTCATCATATCTGAACCAATCGGAGCCTTTGCATAGTCTTTTCAGTATTTTGCTTTGTTGCATTTGCGGTTGCATCGTCGTGTCTAGTTGCCAGTCTTGGAGTCTAGTCTTTCAGAGTTTCGAGTTCTGGTCATAAGTTGTCACGCCGCCGCCGCACCATCCTCATCGCCCCTGCCGTCTACCACCACCGCTTATCCGCCATCGATCCGTCTCCATATACCATCACCAATCCGTATCCATATACCACCACCAATCTGTATCCATATACCACCACCAATCCGTATCCTACCACCATATATCCACCACCAATCCTAGTTCCTTTCATATTAGGTTTGTTTCCGAGGTCCGTCTAATTTCCAATTAGTGTTTCCTTGCCTGAGTAGTTTTTGCGGAAAAAAAATAGTCCGGAGACCCCCAGGCAGTTTTTAGGCCAAAATTTTCACAGGCAAATTTTTTTCCCTATCCTATTTTTAGGTTTTTCTAAGTCTTTTGAGCCACGTGCCATCATAGTGATTTTTTGTCGCACTTTTTCGTCGTTGCTGCCCTGATTTCCGAAAAAAAATCACATTTTTTTTCGTGCCCATCCTGCCAGTTTGACGAGGGAAGAGTTTTGAGATACTCGCCATTATAGTGATTTTTCGCAAAAAAATAGGAGCGCCAAAAAAACAAAGCGAAAAAAGTCCCAGAGTGTGCCTTTCCCTTGTTTACGTGCAGCGCCGTGATTTTGTTAGTGGTCTAGGCTCACGTCTCTAGCACGGTCTAGCCTAGGACCAGCACAGTACCGTCGTTGAGCGTTTATTCAACTCTGCATCTCTGAATTGATTGTTGCTGACCCTTTTCGCTACCATATTATAAGCCTTCCCAGCTCCACATACATCTACTCTGCATCCCTGGTAATCGCTCTAGCCAAGCTTTGAGAGTTTTGACTATGACGGTTGCCGATCACCGCCTACTGCTGGGTAAGAACTGGTAAGAATTTGAGATTTGCTTGACGGATTTGTGACTCCCACCACCACCTCTTGTTAGTAGTCTGTAGGATCATATTCTTGTGTGTTTCTATTGCTACTAACCATGGCAGGATCACAAGCCAACGAGACTGACTGGGAGAACATGACGAATAAGGAGTTGCATGATAAATTTCAGCAAATAATGAGTGGACAGGTGCAAGATGTGCTAAACAGATTTGAAGAGGCCATGGAGAAGATAGATGGCATGGACAAGACATTTGAAACAAAGCTCGATAACAAGTTTAATGAATTGCTCGCGCGTCTTCCACCACCACCACCGGCTGCCCCTAACGCACCTCTACAACAACAACAACAACAATGTTGCTTTCCAAATCAAGTGGGACGAGCACAACGCGTTCCCATTGACCCTGGGAAAAATTCTGGTCCCGCTGTTGATGCTTCTGTCGCTTCTGCTGCTACTGCAGAGTTGGAGGACCAATACGAGGATGAAGTTGATCAAAATCAGAAGTACGTGCAACCACCAGCACCACCACCACCATGTGGTCCTCAGGTATATCATCGCAACGGCAGGGCTGCACCACCATATGAGGTATGAGATCATGACCATCTTCCTAAACTAAAATTGAATATTGCACCATCTGAGGGTAGATATGTTCCTGATATATATCTTACTTGGGAGTTAGAAACTGAACAACGTTTTACATGTTTACAATATCCTGAGGAGAGACGTGTTCCTGCTGCTGTTTGTGCTTTCACTAGCTTCGCATGTGTTTGGTGGTCTGAACATTGTAGATTATATCCTATTCCAACTACTTGGGCTGCTTTGAAAACTGCTATGCGTACTCGTTGGGTTCCACCATATTATCAACATGAATTACTTCAAAAATTGTAGTGTTTAAGACAAGGAATTTTTTTTAGAACAATATTATCAGGAATTACAAACTGGCATGATTAGATGTGGTATTGTTGAGGAGAATGAAACTATGCTTACACGTTTTATGGGTGGATTAAATAGAGAGATTCAGACCATTCTAGAGTATAAGGAGTGTAAGTGCATCTAGTGCCACCTCTAGTTGGTTTTGGAGTATTGACGACAAACCTAGTTGAGGGACTAATGTGTTTATGAGAATTGCAGGATAACACAGGTAGAAGTCCCTCATTGATTCGGTTTTCCTACCAGAGATGACCCCTAAAAATGTATGAAGACATTGAAGCCAAAGGTGGTATATGAAGATATTCACATTGAAGACTATGACAAGAGAAGACACCACATGAAGCCTATGGAGCTCGAAGACTTAGATCTTTCGTAGTTCTTTTTCTTTTGTGTTGAGTCATAGGAACCACCGTACTGTTAAGTGGGGTCCAAGAGAACCAGTCAGAATGACTGAAGTGATGCCTAACCAAAAACCTATGTCTTCGAGTGAAGACTATGAGAGCGAATCTTGTCCAGAGTCGGACAAGTCAGCTTTGCTTGTAGCCCAAGTAAAGTTGCCGTGTGAGTTTGAAATCTGACCGTTGGAACACATGTCAGTTCCTTAGTGACCCAGGGTCATTTCGGACAAATCAGGTCGGGTTGCCAAGTGGCTATAAATAGCCCACCCCCCACAACCATAAACGATTGGCTGCTCAGATTAAGAGTACGGCTTTTGTCGTTTGAGAGCAACCCACCTCGAAGCCTTTGAGAGAGAATTCCTTGCGAGGATAAAGCCCTAACCACCCAGAGCCAAAGAGAATTGGGCATCACTTAAGTCTTCTTGTCTGTGTGATCTGAAGACTTATTACACTTGAGGACTATGCATCCTCCAGCCGGTTAGGCGTCGCGTTCTGAGCATCCAAGAGACATTGTGGATTGCCGGTGAACAAAGTCTGTGAAGGTTTGGGAGTCTACCTTGAAGACTTACCAGAGTGATTGGGCGAGGTCTGTGTGACCTTAGCTCAAGGGGAATACGGTGAGGACTGGGTGTCCTGAGCTGCGTGTTCAGGACTGGGTGTCCGGGACTGTGTGTCCTAAGGTTTAAATACCTAGCCGCCCCAACCAGACGTACAGTTGTCACAGCAACTGGAACTGGTCCAACAAATCATTGTCTTCAACGAGTCACTGGTTTCATCTTCCCTTCCCTTTACTTACTGTTGCTCCTTGTGAAGTCATTGTATGTTTGCACTATCTTTTGTCTTCACTGAGTGACTGCATGTTCTGTATGGCTTCATAATATCTTCCTACCCGATCCTTACTACATTGCTGCTATTAAGTCATTGTGCTTTCACTTTATTGAATACTTGACTATGGCTTGCCTAGTGTAGTCTACCTTCCGCTGCATGGTAATAGGTTTATTTCTATCGTTTGTCTTCATAACTTCCACGTTTTGAAGACTTTCATAAAAATCGCCTATTCACCCCCCTCTAGTTGATATAACGCACTTTCAATTGGTATCAGAGCAAGGTGCTCCCTTGTTCTGTGTGATTCGGTTTAACCACCTGGAGTTTTAGCTATGTCGACCGCAGGGATAATTAAAGTCTCCGCTGCGTGCCCCATCTTTGATGGAACTGAATATCCCTACTGGAAGAATAAGATGCGCATGCATCTTGAAGCCATTGATGTCGACCTATGGTATGTCGTCGAAAACGGCGTTCCCAAGGCCGGAGAAGGTGTCACTGCTGCTGATGTCAAGAAATTTGTTCAACTGGACTCTACTGCCAAGAATATCATCTGTGGTCACCTGACCAAAGGACAGTATGGCCATGTGAGTGCTTTGAAGACATCTAAGCTGGTCTGGAACTGGCTCTCCAAGGTCAATGAAGGCATCTCAACCCAGAGAGATCAGAGAAGCAGTGTCCTTCCCAACCTCTTCAACTGCTTCAAGCGAAATGACAATGAGAATGTCCAGCACACATTTGACCGACTCACTGACATCACAAATGAGCTTCAAGCCCTCGGTGCTACTGAGATCACCAAACATGAAGTCATCAAGACACTACTGAGATCACTTGATAGTTCGTTTGACATCCTAGCCCTGATGATTCAAGAACGTCCTGATTTCAAGACACTTGATCCATCTGACATACTTGAGAGGCTCAATACACATGAGTTTCAGCTTTCTGAGAAAAGAGATATCTACGGTCCAAACTATGGGCGAACTCGTGCCTTGAAGGCAAAAGCTGTCTCCTCATCTGAAGAAGAATCTGACAGCAGTTCTGATGATCCTGAAGACATTGGAAGGGAACTTGCTATGCTTGTGAAGAAGTTCCAAAAATTCACCAAGAAGAAAGGCTTCAGAAAGTCTTCCCAATCAAGCTCAAGGAATGATGAAGCTTCTGCTCACGACTACAAGAAGAAAACATGTCACAAGTGCAAGAAACCTGGCCACTTCATCTCTGAGTGTCCACAGTGGGACAATCAGAACAAAAAGAAGAAGAAGAGCAAGGAATATGACTCTGACGACAAGAAGAAGAAATACTCAAAGTCTTCGTCCAAGTCTTCCTCAAAGTCTTCATCACACAAGAAGAGCTCATCTGGCAAGGCACGTGCGTTTGTTGGCAAGGAAATGGATTCAGAGGAGGAGTCCGCTTCTGAGGAGGCGGAGGTGGAGTCTGAGGAGGAGTCCGATTCAGGCGTCGCAAGTCTGGCTATAGCATACGTTGCCAAGTCCATCTTCAATACTGAAGACAATGACCTCGTCACCGACACCGATGCAAATGACAAGGACTACTCCGCTTCTACCTACTGCTTCATGGCACGCGGTGCCAAGGTAAACACACGCACTACTCACTATCAAACATCTAGTGACGATGACTCTGATTGGGACTCAAAACCCAGCTACAAAACACTTGCTAAAATTGCAACTGAACAACAGAAAGCTATGGAAAATATTCAAAAACTGCTAGACAGAAGCGTTGATCTGTTAGGTGCTGAAATGACTCGATCTGAATCCTTAATTGAAGACATAAAAAATCTTCACGTTAAGTATCAGGAACTTGAAAGTCGTCATGAAACTCTCTCAACAACTCATGAAAAGCTTTCCTATGATTATCTTCAAAGGAAGCAAGATCTTGAGAAATTGAGAGCGGTTCATGAAGATCTTCAAAAGAAAAACGAGTCACTTCGCGCCAAACAGATCAGTCCCGCTCAGGAAGGATTTGAACCACCATGTATTAAATGCATTGAGCGTGATAATGCTACTTCTGTTGTTGAATGTTCTACTACTACTACTGTTGCAATATCTTCAACTGTTGATGTGGTAACTAACCCCTCTGCTGAGGATACCACTGCTATTGCTGATGAGAGTGCTAGGTTGAAGACATTGCTTGAAACAGGGATGTACAAAAGTCTTAAAGGGCATCAGACACTATGTGATGTCCTCAAAAAGCAGATACTGAACTGAAACCCGAGGAAAGAGGGTATTGGGTTCGTAAGGAAAATGAATGCTCATGGTTCTTACTGGAAACCTGAGAAGTACCCCAAAACCATGTGGGTTGCTGCAAAGGAACCTTCAGCAGACCCATCCAATCTATCTGGCTTCACTTGTGCTAACCCCATTATCATTGATGAATCCTTTGATGCAAACTATATACTATTTAAGAATTAGAATGGTGAAGTGTTTGCCAGGTACATTGGTACTAACTGCAGGAATGGACCGCCTATGAAGAAGATCTGGGTTCCGAAAAGGTGTCTGGAGAATCTTCCTATGAATGTCATCATGACACCTCACGTGAAGAAGACAATCCTCAGACCAAAGGCTTCATACGGTCCAAAGGCTTCATACAGACAGAGGACTCACCTAAGTCGCACTAATGCAAATGTTTTGCAGGGAAACCATACTCAGGCATATGAATATGAGAGCGGTTCATCAAACCGCCATGTTCATAAGACCAAGAACTATTCTGCTTATTCTTATGAGTACTATTGTCCGCCTGCAAGACTGTTTGCTAGGGCTCCAAAGCCAAAATTCTCAGATGCTACACTTAGACTTATTGCTTCTCAGCCACCCTTGAAGATGTGGGTGGCTAAGAAAGCTTAACTCTCTTTTGCAGGGAAAGGTCTCCAGCAGAAAACCAAAATCGCCTGACACCATTGCTGGGGACCTTAAACATCTTGTAGGGCGCAAGACCAAATGCCCGAATGGTCTTACTATGTACTTCGTTCCTGAATCGCTTGCTACTCTCCCTATTAGTCCCAATCTGGATCTAAGCTTTCATAACCCATTGGTTCGTCAAATGTTTTTGCTTCACAATGCTCTTGGTGAAGCCTATCCCCCTAACTGCACTCTAGGGTACGACACCAGCATCTTCAGAATGGATTATTGATAGTGGGTGTACAAATCACATGACTGGCAAAAGAAGTCTTCTTATGGACTCAACCTTACGTCCATCCGACAAGAGCCACATCACATTTGCTGACACTGGTAAAAGTAAGGTATTGTGTCTAGGTAGAGTTGCAATCTCAAGGGATCAACACATGGATAAAGTCATGCTTGTTGAATCCCTTGGCTTCAACTTAATGTCCGTCTCAATGCTTTGCAATTTGAACATGATCGTAATATTTGGAAAATATCGTTGCCTTGTACTAATGGAATCTGACAAGTCTCTAGTGTTTGAAGGGTATCGAAAAGATGATTTGTATGTGGTAGATTTCTCAGCAGGACCACAGCTTGCCGTATGTCTTCTAGCAAAAGCTTCAGAATGCTGGCTCTGGCATCAGAGGCTTGGGCATGCTAGCATGAGGAACCTCCACACCCTGGCAAAGAAGAAGCATGTCATAGGCATCGAGGGCGTCAAGTTCAAGAAAGATCACTTATGCGGTGCCTATGAGGCAGGAAAGATGACGAGGGCCAAACATCCCTCGAAGACAATCATGACCACTACTCAACCCTTCGAACTGCTTCACATGGATCTTTTCGGTCCCACTCATTACTCAACTCTTACTACTACTGCATGCCTCTATGGCTTCGTTATTGTTGATGATTACTCTAGATACACTTGGGTGCACATAATCCTTTACAAGACTGAAGTGCAGGATGTCTTCAGACGCTTCGCCAATCGAGCTATGAACAATTATGGCGCCAAGATAAAGCACAACAGAAGTGACAATGGCACTGAATTCAAGAACACTGGCCTTGATACATATCTTGATACCTTGGGCATCACACATGAATTCTCAGCCCCGTACACGCCACAGCAGAATGGCATCGTCGAACGCAAGAACAGAACACTCATTGAGATGGCCAGAACGATGCTAGATGAATACAAGACCCCAAGATAATTCTGGCCTGAAGCCATTGATACTGCATGCCATACAATCAATCGTGTTTATCTTCACAAGCTTCTGAACAAGACATCTTATGTGCTCCTTACTGGCAAGAAGCCAAATGTCAGTTACTTCAGAGTATTTGGCGCAAGGTGCTGGATCAAGGACCCACATCACACCTCAAAGTTTGCACCAAAAGCATATGAGGGTTTTATGCTTGGATATGGAAAGGATTCGCACTCCTACAGAGTCTTCAATCTCTTTCATTACAAAGTGATTGAAACAGTGGATGTGCGGTTCGATGAGACCAATGGTTCACAAAGAGAGCAACTGCCAAATGTGCTAGATGAAGTTCCATCCAGTGAATCAATCAAGCTAATGGGAACTTGAGAAATTATACCTTCTGAAGCTCATCCTGAAGAAGACCTTATCATCTCAGCACCTGATCAACATGAAGACAATGCTCATCCTGAAGACATTCCTTCTAACAACGACAATGATCAGCAAGAGCAAAGTCTTCGCCTTGTACATCCTCGCATTGCCAATGAAGTGCAGATTGAAAGAATAATTGATAGCATCAATGCACCCGGTCCACTCACTCGTTCAAGGGCAACTCAGCTAGCAAATTTCTATGGGCACTTCGCATTCGTCTCAATAACAGAACCCAAGAAAGTTGAAGAAGCCTTCATGGAACCTGAATGGATTCAAGCTATGCAAGAAGAGCTTCAACAGTTTGAGCTGAATAATGTATGGGAACTAGTTAAGCGTCCTGATCCACGGAAGCACAATATAATAGGCACCAAATGGATATACCGCAACAAGCAAGATGAGCATGGTCAAGTTGTCAGAAACAAAGCTCGTCTTGTTTCTCAAGGATATACTCAAGTGGAAGGCATTGACTTCGATGAAACATTTGCTCCTGTGGCTAGACTTGAAGCCATACGCATACTGCTGGCCTATGCAAATCTTCACAACATACTTCTATATCAAATGGATGTGAAGAGTGCTTTTCTCAATGGCAAGATTGAAGAAGAAGTGTATGTTGCACAACCGCCTGGCTTTGAAGATCCAAAACATCCTGACCTGGTATACAAGCTCAACAAGGCACTGTATGGCCTCAAACAAGCCCCTCGGGCCTGGTATGACACACTCAAATACTTCGTGAAGAGCAAAGGCTTCATACCTGGTTCCCTAGACCCCACTCTCTTCACGAAGACATATGATGGTTAACTGTTTGTGTGCCAAATATATGTGGATGACATTATCTTCGGCTGCACCAATCAGAAGTACAGTGAAGAGTTTGGATATATGATGCAAGAGCAATATCAGATGTCCATGATGGGAGAGCTGAAGTTCTTCCTCGGTCTTCAAATACGACAACAACGCAACAGCATCTTCATATCTCAAGAGAAGTATCTCAAAGATTGCCTGAAGAAGTTTGGTATGCAAGACTGCAAAGGCTTCACAACACCTATGCCAGCCAAACATCATCTGGGTCCTGACGACAATGGTAAAGAGTTCGATCAAAAGGTATACCACTCCATGAATGGTTCTTTACTTTATCTATGTGCATCTAGGCCAGATATTATGCTTAGTGTTTGCATGTGTGCTCGATTTCAAGCGGCACCAAAGGAGTCGCATCACTTAGCTGTGAAGCGAATTCTTCGATATTTGGCTCACACCCCAACTCTAGGATTATGGTATCCAAAGGGCTCAGAGTTTGATCTGGTTGGATTCTCGGATGCTGATTATGCTGGTGACAAAGTTGATTGCAAGTCTACATCAGGCATATGTCACTTTCTGGGACGATCACTTGTATGTTGGTCTTCAAAGAAGCAGAACTGTGTATCTCTCTCCACTGCTGAATCTGAATACATTGCTGCTGGATCTTGCTCAGCTTCTGTGGATGAAGCAAACACTCAAGGACTATGGCATTCATCTGAAGCAAGTGCCACTTTACTGCGACAACGAAAGCTCCATCAAGATCGCCAACAACCCAGTTTAGCACTCGAAGACAAAGCACATTGAAATTCGTCATCACTTTCTCAGAGATCATGTTGTGAAGGAAGATATTGATATCATACACATCAACACTGAAGAGAAATTGGCAGATATCTTCACCAAGCCCTTGGATGAGAAGAGATTTTGCAAGTTACGGTGTGAGCTTAATATCCTGGAATCCTCAAATGTCCTGTGATCAGGCACACATCCTAACCCTTATGCATATTGATGACTTAGATGTGCAACACACGAAGTAAGGTATATCTTCAATCAATGAAGACATACATTCTAAGTGTGAATATATTAATGTGGAATTTGACTTCGGAGCGCCACGATAATTGTGCGCCGTGTCTGGGTCTAATACTTCCTATACAGTGGGTAACGCCACCACCAAATGTTCTATTTTGAAGTGTTTCACTCATGGCGTTACCTTGCAATGTATTCACATTTGGTTTGGCTTCGACCTCAACATATCTTCATGATTATCTTCACTATGTTGATTATATAGATATATATATATATATATTAGTGTTCTATCCTCTACAACATTCACTTATAGCTATGTTTTCATTGTTGAATCTGTTGAACTAAGTGAATGTGATCGGACCCTAACCTCTCTATGCTTTCTATCTCAAATTCTATCTCTCCAAATCATATGCATTCTATTGAAACTGTCGAATGTCTTCTCTGCGTCCTTGTCAGCAGAAGATACAGAGACAACCATTAAGTCTGTTTTCAATGCTCATTCCTCCACATGAAACCCAGAGAAGTAGGAACGACCACCCGACAATCAAGGCGTGCGTGGGACGTGGAACAAACCCAAAATTCCGCATAATGGCCACGTGTTCCTCAGATGCGAATCGCCAGGCACCTGTGTAATAGTGCAATGCCACCCATGTACCTATAAATACACACTTCACAGCAGTCATTATCTCTTCTTCCACTCTCGCACGAACCCTAGCACCACCGCTAGCCCTCGACGACGCCGTCGATGAAGCGCTTCGCTGCCGCAACCTCTCCGATGTCGTCTTCACGCCGACCGTGGACATCGTCCTCTCCACCGTCGCCGTAGGTGTCCCCCGTCGCCAAGTTAGGGCACGGAAGATCGAACTGCTCGGCCTCATCTTCCACTTCGTCTAGCAGTTCTTAGTGTGGTAAATAAAACTTCCTTTTTACAGCACCGTTGATCCTATGGATTTGTCACTTTCTACCACAAGCAGTTTCTATTCACACAAGTTAGATCTCTCTCATACTGCATCTCATAACATGCCTAGTATATTCACTTATGCTTCACAAAGTAGTTAGATTCCTCACTTGTACTGATCTATGGATTCGTACAAATCTGGAACCAACTCCTTATCTATGAGTGAATGTCTTCGCACGATTGATAGAGGCTAAGGTGTCCCGATGTTTCGATGAGATGGTGGCTATCGTTTTCTGTGGGAGTCGACCTTGACGATCCGACTACGAACGTGCGAGAGTCGCGCCTTAGCAATCGCTAAACCAACTTCCGAGGGTTATTGACCACGCCAGAGCACAATCAACCTGACCACGAGGGTCTGTTTCCTGCGAACAAACGAAGAACAAGCAAGAAACTGAGATTGCAATCGGGATATTACGAATATAAGATGAAAGCTTTATTGATCAAGGTGGGGTTCTGTGACGTCTTGGTCTGGTCGTTGGACACAAACGAAGTACGCGAAGTTGCAGCTATGGCGAACTTTTAATCTAAACAAAACCCAAAGTCTAAACGATGCCCTAAGGGCTGTATATATGGAGGAAGAGGGGGGAATTTCGTGGCCCTTGAGGGTGGGGTCTGAAACCAACCCTAACTCTTGTTTCCCCACACATACGGACTCTAAAAATAGCCTATACTTAAGTATTTCGAAATTACATGGGCCTGGCCCATTAATAAGGTGACGCAGCACCTAGAATAGCCTATGGACGAATATTATGAAGTGGCATCTTGTATATTTCGTCCAAGGCTTCATGCACTCCTTATGGCGGCTTCAAAGTCCTGAAATCATCACTTGTAACTCCGTTCTTGATCCCCTTGCGCATGCCATCAACTCCATGCGTGTTCTTGCTCCAATGTTCATCCTTCTCCAAGCTAGGCCCTTCATTTGTAAGCAAAACAAATGTATCCAATTTAGGCAGCATCATAATCTCATGAACATTAGAATAATTACCAAGAAACGAAAGTACCTGGTAATTTAATTGGCGTGTGCGAGCTCTAGTAATTGGTCCAGTATATGTAACAGTAGGGGCTGTGGGTGTAACAATGGTATTGATGTCCTCATTATCCTCCCCTTCTTGAAATGAAGTCGTCCTCGACGGAAGCGCATCTTCCTCACCCAAATAAGGCTTCAAATCTGCAATGTTAAAAGTGGGACTAACCCCAAAATCTACAGGTAGCTCAAGTTTATATGCATTATCACTTATTTTCTCTAACACCTAAAAAGGACCATCAGCACGTGGCATTAGCTTTGATTTGCGAAGATTAGGAAATCTATCTTTACGCAAATGTAACCAAACAAGATCTCCAGGCGCAAACACAACATGTTTTCTACCCTTATCTCCAGCAAGTTTATATTTAGCATTCATACGCTCAATGTTTTCCTTAGTTAACTCATGCATTTTTAAAATCAATTCAGAACGTTCTTTAGCATCAAAATTAACCTTCTCTGAAGATGGAAGAGGCAACAAATCAATAGGTGCACGAGGTAGGAAACCATACACAATTTCAAAAGGGCACATCTTAGTAGTAGAATGCAATGAACGATTATAAGCAAATTCAATATGACACAAGCATTCTTCCCACATTTTCTTGTTATTCTTCAAAACAGCCCTAAGCATAGTAGACAATGTTCTATTGACTACTTCAGTTTGTCCATCAGTTTGGGGGTGACAAGTAGTACTAAAAAGCAGCTTAGTCCCTAACTTAGCCCATAAACATCTCCAAAAGTGGCTAAGAAATTTAGTATCAAGATCTGAAACAATAGTATTTGGCACACCATGTAAGCGAATAATTTCACGAAAGAACAAATAAGCAACATTAACAGCATCATCGCTTTTATGACATGGTATAAAGTGTGCCATTTTCGAGAACCTATCCACGACAACAAATATGCTATCCCTCCCCTTCTTTGTTCGAGGTAAACCTAAAACAAAGTCCATAGATATATCCTCCCAAGGAACACTAGGTACAGGCAAAGGCATATATAAACCATGACGATTGAGTCGTGACTTAGCTCTTTGACATGTAGTGCAGCGAGCAACAAAACGCTCAACATCCCGTCTCATCTTTGGCCAAAAGAAATGTGTAGCAAGTATATCCTCCGTCTTCTTGACGCCAAAGTGTCCCATTAATCCTCCTCCATGCGCCTCCTGCAACAACAAAAGACGAACGGAGCTAGCTAGAATGCATAGCTTGTTAGCACGAAACACAAATCCATCGTTAAGAACGAACTTGTTCCAAGTTCTCCCTTCCTTACAATTCTGCAATACATCTTTAAATTCAGCATCATGAACATATTGATCTTTGATGGTCTCCAAACCAAATATTTTAAAGTCAAGTTGTGAAAGCATAGTATAACGACGAGACAAGGCATCAGCAATAACATTTTCTTTACCCTTCTTGTGTTTAATGACATAAGGGAAAGTCTCAATGAATTCAACCCATTTAGCATGTCTACAGTTCAGTTTTGCTTGACTTTTAATGTGTTTCAAAGATTCATGATCAGAATGTATAACAAATTCCTTGGGCCATAAATAATGTTGCCATGTTTCTAAGGTCCGAACAAGAGCATATAATTCTTTATCATAAGTAGAATAGTTCAGACTAGGCCCACTCAATTTTTCAGAAAAGTATGCAACAGGTTTTCCATCTTGTAATAACACACCTCCTAATCCAATTCCACTAGCATCACATTCAAGCTCAAAAGTCTTATTGAAATTAGGAAGTTGGAGTAAAGGAGCATGTGTCAACTTATCTTTCAATACCGTGAAGGCTTCTTCCGGTGCGGTACCCCAAACAAAAGGCACATCCTTCTTTGCAAGCTCGTTGAGAGGTGCAGCAATGGTGCTGAAATCTCTCACAAAACGCCTATAGAAACCAGCAAAGCCAAGGAAACTCCTCACTTGTGTGACCGTTTTGGGTTGCGGCCAACTCTCAATAGCTTCAATCTTGGCTTTATCAACTTCAATTCCCTGTGGAGTTACAACATAGCCAAGAAAAGATACTCGGTTGGTACAAAAGGTGCACTTTCCAAGGTTACCAAACAAACATGCATCACGTAGCGCAATAAAAACAGCACGTAAATGTTCCTCCAAAGATTTTCTATAAATCAATATGTCATCAAAGTAAACTACCACAAATCGTCCAATGAAAGCACGTAAAACTTCGTTCATTAACCTCATGAAAGTACTAGGTGCATTAGTTAACCCAAAAGGCATGACTAACCACTCATATAATCCAAACTTAGTTTTAAATGCTGTTTTCCATTCATCTCCCAATTTCATACGAATTTGATGGTATCCACTACGCAAATCAACTTTGGAGAATATTGTAGAGCCACTCAATTCATGAAGCATATCATCTAGCCTAGGAATAGGATGACGATAACGAATAGTAATATTATTAATGCCTCTACAATCAACGCACATAGGTGACGTACCATCCTTTTTCGGCACTAAAATGATAGGAACAGCACAAGGACTAAGGGATTCGCGTATATAAACTTTGTCGAGCAGTTCTTGTACTTGACGCATAATCTCCTTCGTCTCCACTGGATTGGTACGGTATGGTGCACGGTTGGGTAATGATGCACCGGGAATTCAGTCAATTTGATGCTCAATCCCCCGAATAGGTGGTAATCCCGGTGGCACGTCTTGTGGAAAGACGTTAGCGAACTCCTGCAAAATGTTAGTGACAGCAGGAGGCAAAGAGGAAGGCATGTCCTCGAATGAAAATAATGCCTCTTTGCACACAAAAGCATAGCAAACAGATTTGCTAAAATCTAAATCATCAATATCATATTTGGTGGCAAGTAAACATGCAGTTTTCAATTTAATTTCAGAAGCAACACTAGATGGTTTATTATTAGGCTGCATTAGTTGCTCAAATTCTTTTGCCACAATCTGATTTTCACTTTTATTTTTCTCCTGTTTTGCTTTATTAGCTCTATTAATATCATCTTTCAAAATGGAATCAGGAGTCATAGGAAGCAAAGTAATATTTTTATCCTTATGAACAAGAGTATACTGATTGTTTCTACCATGGTGTACAGAATTTTTATCAAATTGCCATGGTCTACCAAGTAATAAGGAACATGCTTGCATAGGTACCACATCACAATCAACATAATCAGCATATGTAGAGATACTAAAATGCACACGAACAGTACGTGTTACCTAACCTTGCCGCTGTTGTTGAACCATTGGATGTAGTAAGGATGTGGATGTGGTCTTGCGGTGAGAGATAGCTTCTCCACCATCTCCATGCTAGCCAAGTTATTGCAACTCCCTCCATCTATGATGACGTGAACAGAACGTTCCTTCACAACTCCCTTTGTATGGAACAAATTATGCCTCTGATTTTTCTCAGCTTGTGTAACCTGCACACTCAAAACATGTTGAGCAACTAAACATTCATACCTGTCAGCATCTTCAGCAGCCATGTATTGCGTCTCATGATCAGAATCCTCTCCACCGTGTTCTTCATGTGTAATAAGAGCCAAAGTCTCCTCATCATAGTCACTAGCGGACACATACCCACCATCCTCAGTAGCAATCATCACACGCTGAGATTGGTATTCTCCCGCAAAATGTCCTCTTCACTTACAACGGCGACAAATAATATCACTTGTGTGCCATGTTGATGCCATGGAAGAAGAAGAGCTCTGCGCAGGTCCGGCAGGTGTGCTCTTGGCAGATAGTGGTGGTTGTGCCTGCTTTCTTGTATCACGGCTGGAGGTGGCACCTGATGGAGGTGTTGGTGGAGTGGAAGTAGAGGATGCACGTGGTGTCCATGATGAAGATCGACCTGAAGAAAAGTTAGTTCACGCCAGTGCCTACCAATCTTGCACTTCACGTTCAGCTTTACAAGCAAGATGGAATAAACGAGTGATATTAGTATACTCCTAATACTCTAGAATGGTCTGAATCTCTCTATTCAATCCACCCATAAAACGTGCAAGCATAGCTTCATTCCCCTCAACAATACCACATCTAATCATGCCAGTTTGTAATTCCTAATAATATTCTTCTACCGAATTTTTTCCTTGTCTTAAACGCTGCAATTTTTGAAGTAATTCACGTTGATAATATGGTGGAACCCAACGAGTACGCATAGCAGTTTTTAAAGCAACCCAAGTAGTTGGAATAGGATATAATCTACAATGTTCAGAACACCAAACACATGCAAAGCTAGTGAAAGCACAAACAGCAGCAGGAACACGTCTCTCCTCAGGATATTGTAAACATGTAAATCGTTGTTCAGTTTCTAACTCCCAAGTAAGATATATATCAGGAACATATCTACCCTCAAATGGTGAAATATTCAATTTTAGTTTAGGAAGATGGTCATGTACCTTAGGTGGTGGTGCAACCCTACCGTTGCGATGATATGCATGAGGACGACCTGGTGGTGGTGGTGCTGGTGGTTGCACGTAGTTCTGATTTTGGTCAACGTCATCATCGTAATGGTCCTCCACCTCTGTAGTAGCAGCAGGAGCGTCAAAAGCATCAACAGCGGCACCAGAATTTTGCCCAGGGTTAATGGGAATGCGCTGTGCTCGTCCCACTTTATTTGGAAAGCGACGTTGTTGTTGTTGTAGAGGCGCGTTAGGGGCAGCCGGTGGTGGTGGTGGAAGACGCGCGAGCAATTCATTAAACTTGTTATCGAGCTTTGTTTCGAACGTCTTCTCCATGCCATCTATCTTCTCCATGGCCTCTTCAAATCTGTTTAGCACATCTTGCACCTGTCCACTCATCATTTGCTGAAATTTATCATGCAACTCCTTATTCGTCATGTTCTCCCAGTCAGTCTCGTCGGCTTGTGATCCTGCCATGGTTAGCAGCAATAGAAACACACAAGAATATGATCCTACAGACTACTAACAAGAGGTGGTGGTGGATGTCACAAATCCGTCAAGCAAATCTCAAATGATTACCAGTTCTTACCAAGCAGCAGGCGGTGATCGGCAACCGTCGTAGTCAAAACTCTCAAAGCCTGGATAGAGCGATTACCAGGGAGAGTCAAACGCACGACGTAGATGTATGTGGAGCTGGGAAGGCTTATAATATGGTAGCAAAAAGGGTCAGCAATAATCAATTCAGAGATGCGAAGTTGAATAAACGCAACGACGGTACTATGCTGGTCCTAGGCTGGACCGTGCTAGAGACGCGAGCCTAGAACACTAACAAAATCATGGCGCTGCACGTAAACAAGGGAAAAGCACACTCTGGAACTTTTTTCCGCTCTTTTTTTGGCGCTCCTCTTTATTTTTTTTGTGCACCTCTTTTTTTTTGCAAAAAATCACTATAATGGCGAGTGTCTCAAAACTCTTCCCTCGTCAAACTGACAGGATGGGCACGAAATTTTTTTGACTTTTTTTCAGAAATCAGGGCAGTGACGATGAAAAAGTGCGACAAAAAATCACTATGATGGCACGTAGCTCAAAAGACTCAGAAAAGCCTAAAAATGGGATAGCGAAAAAAATATTTTTGCCTGTGAAAATTTTGGCCTAAAAACTGCCCGGGGGTCTCCAGACTTTTTTTCCGGAAACCTACTCAGGCAAGGAAAGACGAATCGGAAATTAGACGGACCTCGAAAACAAACCTAATATGAATGGAACTCGAATTGTTGGTGGATATATGACGGTAGGATATGGCAGCGGTGGTGGTATATGGATACGGATTGGTGGTGGTATATGGATACGGATTGGTGATGGTATATGGAGACGGATTGCTGGTGGTATATGGATATGGATCGATGGCCGATAAGCGGTGGTGGTAGATGGCAGGGGCGATGATGATGGTGCGGCGGCGGCGTAACAACTTATGACTAGAACTCAAAACTCTAAAAGACTAGACTCCAAGACCAACAACTAGACACGATAATGCAACCGCAAATTCAACAAAGCAAAATACTGAAAAGACTATGCAAAGGCTCAGATTGGTTCGGATATGATGAACTAACCCTAATTTTTTTGGCTTTTTTTCGTGGACTGTAGGTATGAAGAACAGACTCTATCTAAACTACGAAAAACTGTAAAATCTCACCGAGCAACCTGGAAATCTGATACCACTTGATAGAGGCAAAGGCGTCCCGATGTTTTGATGAGACGGTGGCTATCGTTTCTGTGGGAGTCGACCTTGACGATCCGACTACGAACGTGCGAGATGTCGCGCCTTAGCAATCGCTAAACCAACTTCCGAGGGGTTATTGACCATGCCGGAGCATGATCAACCTGACCACGAGGGTCTGTTTCCTGCGAGCGAACGAAGAACAAGCAAGAAACTGAGATTGCAATCTAGATATTGCGAATATAAGATGAAAGCTTTATTGATCAAGGTGGGGTTCTGTGACGTCTTGGTCTGGTCGTTGGACACAAACGAAGTACGTGAAGTTGCAGCTATGGCGAACTTTTAATCTAAACAAAACCCAAAGTCGAAACGATGCCCTAAGGGCTGTATATATGGAGGAAGAGGGAGGATTTCATGACCCTTGGAGGAGGGGTCCGAAACCAACCCTAACTCTTGTTTCCCCACACATACGGACTCTAAAAATAGCCTATACTTAAGTATTTCGAAAAAACATGGGCCTGGCCCAATAATAAGGTGACGCAGCACCTAAAATAGCCTCTGGACGAAACTTATGAAGTGTCATCTTGTATGTTTCGTCCAAGGCTTTATGCACTCCTTATGGTGGCTTCAAAGTCCCGAAATCATCACTTGTAACTCCGTTCTGGATCCCCTTGCGCATGCCATCATCTCCATGCTTGAACTTGTTCCAAGGTTCATCTTTCTTGTCCAAGCTAGGCCCTTCATTTGTAAGCAAAACAAATGTATCTAATTTAGGCAGCATAATATTCTCATGAACATTAGAATCGTTACCAAGAAACGAAAGTACCTCATAATTCAATTGGCATGCGCGAGCTCTAGTAATTGGTCCAGTATGTATAGCAGCAGGGGCTGTGGGTGTAACAATGGTATTGATGTCCTCATGATCCTCCCCTTCTTGAAATGATGTCGTCCTCGACGAAAGTTCATCGTCCTCACCCAAATAAGGCTTCAAATCCACAATGTTAAAAGTGGGACTAACCCCAAAATCTACAGGCAGCTGAAGTTTATATGCATTATCATTTATTTTCTCTAACACCTTAAAAGGACCATCAGCACGTGGCATTAGCTTTGATTTGCGCAAATTAGGAAATCTATCCTTACGCAAATGTAACCAAACAAGAACTCCAGGTGCAAACACAACATGTTTTCTACCCTTATCTCCAGCAAGTTTATATTTAGCATTCATACGCTCACTGTTTTCCTTAGTTAACTCATGCATTCTTAAAATCAATTCAGAACGTTCTTTAGCATCAAAATTAACCTTCTGCGACGATGGAAGAGGCAACAAATCAATAGGTGCACGAGGTAAGAAACCATACACAATTTCAAAAGGGCACATCTTAGTAGTAGAATGCAATGAACGATTATAAGCAAATTCAATATGAGGCAAGCATTCTTCCCACATTTTCATGTTATTTTTCAAAACAGCCCTAAGCATAGTAAACAATTTTCTATTGACTACTTCAGTTTGTCCATCAGTTTGGGGGTGACAAGTAGTACTAAAAAGCAGTTTAGTCCCCAAATTAGCCCATAAACATCTCCAAAAGTGGCTAAGAAATTTAGTATCACAATCTGAAACAATAGTATTTGGCACACCATGCAAGCGAATAATTTCACGAAAGAACAAATCAGCAACATTAACAGCATCATCGCTTTTATGACATGGTATAAAGTGTGCCATTTTCGAGAACCTATCCACGACAACAAATATGCTATCCCTCCCCTTCTTTTTTCGAGGTAAACCTAAAACAAAGTCCATAGATATATCTTCCCAAGGAATACTAGGTACAGGCAAAGGCATATATAAACCATGAGGATTGAGTCGTGACTTAGCTTTTTGACATGTAGTGCAGCGAGCAATAAAACGCTCAACACCCCGTCTCATCTTTGGCCAAAAGAAATGTGTAGGAAGTATATCCTCCGTCTTCTTGACGCCAAAGTGTCCCATTAATCCTCCTCCATGCGCCTCCGACAACAACAAAAGACGAACGGAGCTAGCTGGAATGCATAGCTTGTTAGCACGAAACGCAAATCCATCGTTAAGAACGAACTTGTTCCATGTTCTCCCTTCCTTACAATTCTACAATACATCTTTAAATTCAGCATCATGCACATATCAATCTTTGATGGTCTCCAAACCAAATATTTTAAAGTCAAGTTGTGAAAGCATAGTATAATGATGAGACAATGCATCAGCAATAACATTTTCTTTACCCTTCTTGTGTTTAATAACATAAGGGAAAGTCTCAATGAATTCAACCCATTTAGCATGTCTACGGTTTAGTTTTGCTTGACTATTAATGTGTTTCAAAGATTCATGATCAGAATGTATAACAAATTCCTTTGGCCATAAATAATGTTGCCATGTTTCTAAGGTCCGAACAAGAGCATATAATTCTTTATCATAAGTAGAATAGTTCAGACTAGGCCCACTCAATTTTTCAGAAAAGTATGCAACAGGTTTGCCATCTTGTAATAACACACCTCCTAATCCAATTCCACTAGCATCACATTCAAGCTCAAAATTCTTATAAAAATCAGAAAGTTTGAGTAAAGGAGCATGTGTCAACTTATCTTTCAATACCGTGAAGGCTTCTTCCTGTACGGAACCCCAAACAAAAGGCACATCCTTCTTTGTAAGCTCGTTGAGAGGTACAGCAATGGTGCTGAAATCTAGGGTTTATATATGTTTTATATATGCTGAGCGTTTTATTGCTCGCTGCACTACATGTTTCTTTGTAACATCCTTCTTACATACGGGATGTTGAGCGTTTTTGCTCGCTGCACTACATGTCAAAGAGCTAAGTCACGACTCAATCCTCATGGTTTATATATGCCTTTGCCTGTACCTAGTGTTCCTTGGGAGGATATATCTATGGACTTTGTTTTAGGTTTACCTCGAACAAAGAAGGGGAGGGATAGCATATTTGTTGTCGTGGATAGGTTCTCGAAAATGGCACACTTTATACCATGTCATAAAAGCGATGATGCTGTTAATGTTGCTGATTTGTTCTTTCGTGAAATTATTCGCTTACATGGTGTGCCAAATACTATTGTTTCAGATCGTGATACTAAATTTCTTAGCCACTTTTGGAGATGTTTATGGGCTAAGTTGGGGACTAACTGCTTTTTAGTACTACTTGTCACCCCCAAACTGATGGACAAACTGAAGTAGTCAATAGAACATTGTCTACTATGCTTAGGGCTGTTTTGAAGAATAACAAGAAAATGTGGGAAGAATGCTTGCCTCATATTGAATTTGCTTATAATCGTTCATTGCATTCTACTACTAAGATGTGCCCTTTTGAAATTGTGTATGGTTTCCTACCTCGTGCACCTATTGATTTGTTGCCTCTTCCATCTTCGGAGAAGGTTAATTTTGATGCTAAAGAACATGCTGAATTGATTTTAAAAATGCATGAGTTAACTAAGGAAAACATTGAGCGTATGAATGCTAAATATAAACTTGCTGGAGATAAGGGTAGAAAACATGTTGTGTTTGCACCTGGAGATCTTGTTTGGTTACATTTGCGTAAGGATAGATTTCCTAATTTGCGCAAATCAAAGCTAATGCCACGTGCTGATGGTCCTTTTAAGGTGTTAGAGAAAATAAATGATAATGCATATAAACTTGAGCTGCCTGCAGATTTTGGGGTTAGTCCCACTTTTAACATTGCAGATTTGAAGCCTTATTTGGGTGAGGACGATGAACTTTCGTCGAGGACGACTTCATTTCAAGAAGGGGAGGATGATGAGGACATCAATACCATTGTTACACCCACAGCCCCTGCTGCTATACATACTGGACCAATTACTAGAGCTCGCGCACGCCAATTGAATTATCAGGTACTTTCGTTTCTTGGTAACGATTCTAATGTTCATGAGAATATGATGCTGCCTAAATTGGATACATTTGTTTTGCTTACAAATGAAGGGCCTAGCTTGGACAAGAAAGATGAACCTTGGAACAAGTTCAAGCATGGAGATGATGGCATGCGCAAGGGGATCAAGAACGGAGTTACAAGTGATGATTTCAGGACTTTGAAGCCACCATAAGGAGTGCATGAAGCCTTGGACGAAATATACAAGATGCCACTTCATAAATTCCAGAGGCTATTTTAGGTGCTGCGTCACCTTATTATTGGGCCAGGCCCATGTATTTTCGAAATACTTAAGTATAGGCTGTTTTTAGAGTCCGTATGTGTGGGGAAACAAGAGTTAGGGTTGGTTTCGGACCCCTCCTCCAAGGGCCACGAAATCCCCCTCTTCCTCCATATATATAGCCCTTAGGGCGTCGTTTAGACTTTGGGTTTTGTTTAGATTAAAAGTTCGCCATAGCTGCAACTTCGCGTACTTCGTTTGTGTCCAACGACCAGACCAAGACGTCATAGAACCCCACCTTGATCAATAAAGCTTTCATCTTATATTCGCAATATCCAGATTGCAATCTCAGTTTCTTGCTTGTTCTTCGTTTGCTCGCAGGAAACAGGCCCTCGTGGTCAGGTTGATCGTGCTCCGGCGTGGTCAATAACCCCTCGGAAGTTGGTTTAGCGATTGCTAAGGCGCGACGTCTCGCACGTTCGTAGTCGGATCGTCAAGGTCGACTCCCATAGAAAACGATAGCCACCATCTCATCGAAACATCGGGACACCTTTGCCTCTATCAGCATGTGGCCCAAAAGGTGTTGTCTAATGTTTGAATACTAATTTCACAATTTTGATGTGGCACGTGCCTCGGAAACCAAAAAGTCCCGACACTGAGTGAGGTGTACTTGTTCACGGACGCGTACGTATAGTATATATGCTAGTCCCCTCCCACCTCTTCGACGCGTACTATATACCACCATAACACAAACAAAAAAGATTCTACCTTGCTGGTCAAATTAACCTCACTTCGGTTGTTCATCAAAGTGATGGACGACGACCTCGCGGGCCCACAGAAAGCATCACACGCGAGTATCGAGTGTCGTGTAGGACAACCATCGACTGCATGTGGCCAAAACATTTATGTATGAAAGGGTTGTGTAATGTTTTAAATAACGATTTCACGACTCTGATGTGGCACCGGCCTACCTAACAAAACGGCCAACCCACACGGTGGCTCACAACTCGTAGTGTACTGCGAGCCACCTGCCACCCCCAGACGCACACACCACACACACACACGCGAATCTACCGCAACTACGATGCATGTTAAATTAATTATCCGCGGTGAACATACATGTTACCAAAGGAGGGACGTTTTAATTTCAAAAAAATCATAGAGATCATTAAGACGTTTTAGTACATTGATTGATTGATTTTCTACGGGTATAATGTGCAAAAATCAAATTTGAGCTACATGCACACGTGACAGTGCACCTAAATGGATTGCAAAAACACATGTGTCTCACTGGGTGCATGTTTACTCCCCGTGCAACAAATTTCAAACATTGAGAATCTTGATTTTTAAATTCTAGTACATCCAAAACTTATTTGAAGTTCATGAAACTTATCGTGTTGTCATATGGACACCAATACAAAGTGGCATTGTACTTTTTTGTCAAATTTGAGACCAGTTTTGATGTAATCTTTATCTAATTACAGACGGAGATTATTAATAATTGGGAACCAATATCCCAACACGGATTATTTATTCGAACCGTGAGATTAGACTAACAATGGATACGTGCCATTGAAAGTGCAACTATCCCTGGGTTGTTTTGGTAATTCCTAACATGTTAAATATAAACTTGCTGGAGATAAGGGTAGAAAACATGTTGTGTTTGCACCTGGAGATCTTGTTTGGTTACATTTGCGTAAGGATAGATTTCCTAATTTGCGCAAATCAAAGCTAATGCCACGTGCTGATGGTCCTTTTAAGGTGTTAGAGAAAATAAATGATAATGCATATAAACTTCAGCTGCCTGTAGATTTTGGGGTTAGTCCCACTTTTAACATTGCAGATTTGAAGCCTTATTTGGGTGAGGACGATGAACTTTCGTCGAGGATGACTTCATTTCAAGAAGGGGAGGATGATGAGGACATCAATACCATTGTTACACCCACAGCCCCTGCTGCTATACATACTGGACCAATTACTAGAGCTCGTGCACGCTAATTGAATTATCGGGTACTTTCTTTTCTTGGTAACGATTCATTTGGATACATTTGTTTTGCTTACAAATGATGGGCCTAGCTTGGACAAGAAAGATGAACCTTGGAGCAAGTTAAAGCATGGAGATGATGGCATGCGCAAGGGGAACAAGAACGGAGTTACAAGTGATGATTCCAGGACTCTGAAGCCACCATAATGAGTGCATGAAGCATGGGACGAAATATACAAGATGCCACTTCATAAATTTCGTCCAGAGGCTATTCTAGGTGCTGCGTCACCTTATTATTGGGCCAGGCCCATGTATTTTCGAAGTACTTAAGTATAGGCTGTTTTTAGAGTCCGTATGTGTGGGGAAACAAGAGTTAGGGTTGGTTTCAGACCCCTCCACCAAGGGCCACGAAATTCCCCCTCTCTCCTCCATATATATAGCCCTCAGGGCATCGTTTATACTTTGGGTTTTGTTTAGACTAAAAGTTCTCCATAGCTGCAACTTCGCGTCCTTTGTTTGTGTCCAACGACCAGAACAAGACGTCACAGAACCCCACCTTCATTAATAAAGCTTTCCTCTTTTATTTGCAATATCCAGATTGCAATCTCAGTTTCTTGCTTGTTCTTCGTTTGCTCGCAGGAAATAGACCCTCGTGGTCAGGTTGATCGTGCTCTGGCGTGGTCAATAACCCTCGGAAGTTCGTTTAGCGATTGCTAAGGCGCGACGTCTTCGCACGTTCGTAGTCGGATCGTCAAAGTTGACTCCCACAGAAAACGATATCTATCTCATCGAAACATCGGGACACCTTTGCCTCTATCAGAACCCCACCTTGATCAATAAAGCTTTCATCTTATATTCGCAATATCCAGATTGCAATCTCAGTTTCTTGTTTGTTCTTCGTTTGCTCGCAGGAAACAGACCCTCATGGTCAGGTTCATCGTGCTCCGGCGTGGTCAATAACCCTCGGAAGTTGGTTTAGCGATTGCTCAGGCGCGACGTCTCGCACGTTCGTAGTCGGATCGTCATGGTCGACTCCCACGGAAAACGATAGCCACCATCTCATCGAAACATCGGGACACCTTTGCCTCTATCACCAAGCAATGAAAGTACCTGATAATTCAATTGGCGTGCGTGAGCTCTAGTAATTGGTCCAGTATGTATAGCAACCGGGGCTGTGGGTGTAAAAATGGTATTGATGTCCTCATCACATGCATATCCTAGCTAGGACACTCATGTGTGATGTAACACCCACGATGCGGCTATATCTCCCACGTGTCGGAGCATGACTTAGAGGCATAACCGCATTGTAAGCAATGTTGCAAGAGGGGTAATCTTTACACATCCCATGTACTGAATAAGAAAGAGGTACAGAGTCGGCTTACAATCGCCACTTCACACAATACATAAATATAGCATTTCAATCATCCAAATACAATCAAGGTCCGACTATGGAACCAAAATAAAGACAACCCCAAATGCATAAGATCCCCGATCGCCCCAACTAGGCTCCACTACTGATCGTCTAGAATGGAAACGTACTATCGTCCTGAGTCCTCATAGAACTCCCACTTGAGTTCAGTCGCATCCCCTGGAACGGTATCATCGGCACCTACATCTGGTTTTGGAGGTAATCTGTGAGTCACGGGGACTCAGCAATCTCACACCCTCGCGATCAAGACTATTTAAGCTTATGGGTAGGTAAAAGGTATGAGGTGGGGCTGCAGCAAGCACTAGCATATGTGGTGGCTAACATACGCAAAAGAGAGCGAGAAGAGAAGGCGAAGCACGTTCGAGAATCTATGATAAAGAAGTGATCCTAGAACTACTTACGTTCAAGCATAACCCGAGACCGTGTTCTCTTCCCGGACTCCGCCGAAAAGGGACCATCATGGTTACACACGATGTTGATCCATTTTAATTAAGTTAAGTTTCAGGTTTTCTACAACCGGACATTAACAAATTCCCATCTGCCGATAACCGCGGGCACGGCTTTCGAAAGTTCAAATCCCTGCAGGGGTGTCGCAACTTAGCCCATCACAAGCTCTCATGGTCAACGAAGGATATTCCTTCTCCCAGGACGACCCGATCAGACTCGGAATCCCGGTTACAAGACATCTCGACAATGGTAAAACTAAACCAGCAAAGCCACCCGATGTGCCGACAAATCCCGATAGGAGTCGCACGTATCTCGTTCTTAGGGAAACACCGGATGAGACTAGCTACGATTAAAACCAACCCTCAAGTTTCCCCGAGGTGGCCCCGCAGGCAGCTCAGTTCGGACCAACACTCAGAGGAGCACTGGCCCAGGGGGGCTAAAATAAGATGACCCTCGGGCTCCAGAAACCCAAAGGAAAAAGAAGGCTAGGTGGCAAATGGTAAAACCAAGGTTGGGCCTTGCTAGAGTTTTATTCAAGGCAAACTGTCAAGGGGTTCCCATTATAACCCAACCGCGTAAGGAACGCAAAATCAAGGAACATAACATCGGTATGACGGAAACTAGGGCGGCAAGAGTGGAACAAAACACCAGGCATAATGCCGAGCCTTCCACCCTTTACCAAGTATATAGATGCATTAAAGGAAACAAGATATAATAGTGATATCCCAACAATAAACATGTTCCAACAAGGAACAAACTCCAAACTTCACCTGCAACTAGCAACGCTATAAGAGGGGCTGAGCAAAGCGGTAACATAGCCAAACAATGGTTTTGCTAGGACAAGGTGGGTTAGAGGTTTGACATGGAAATAAGGGAGGCATGATAAAGCATGTGGTAGGTATCGTGGCATAGGCATAGCAATAGAGCGAGCAACTAGCAAGCAAAGATAGAAGTGATTTCGAGGGTATGGTCATCTTGCCTCCAAAGTTCTCCGAGTTGACGTAAGCTTGATCCTCGTAAGTATTATCAACGGGTTCCTCGATCACGTACTCGTCTCCCGGATCTACCCAAAGCAAGAAAACAAGCAAAGGGAACCACGATCAACCACGGTGCAATGCGCAAGCAACATGATGCAAAACATGGCATGATATGCGGGATGTGATATGCAATGCATATGCATGCTTCGGAAAGGAAAGATTGAACCAGGCCACAACTGATGAGGACATGAATACATTGGATACGACCAAAAATATTGCATACATGCATATTTTTCAGGTGATTTCTAATGCAAACTATTCAATAATCTATTTATGTTATCCAGAACAAAAATACTTCACACACTTTTGTGTTTTGTCTAATTGCAGGTGTATGGGACATTTGTACAATCCACATATGAAGATAAGGGAAAAGGAGAAGTTTAGGTTGTGTTCAAAAAGTCCTCTCACGTCACTTTTGGGCCAAGAGAAGATAGAGTCCAAGTCTCTCACGTTCTGGATTCAGATTCGGACTGCACAGACATACCTGACTCAAAACGCCAACAACTTTTTCATACGGACTCCGAATTGGGTGATTCTTTTTTTGTTGGAAACTAGATTTCGTGCTCTTTCCAACCCAATTGGATTCACATTAAAATTCGTCCGGAGCATTGAGTTACGGACGAAACAATCTGACGTTGCAGTAGAATCCGAGTCAAACTACAAGCCCAAAGGTGTTGCATCACCTCCACTTGGGCCCATGAGCCTTGTACAACCTAGGGTTAGTTTTAGGCTGCCTTGGGACGTCCTACCACCTCCTTGGCCGCGACCCCTTGCTCCTATATAAGTAGATCCATCTAGTAGCTTTTTCCTGGGGATTTGTTTAGTTAAAATTTAGCCATTGCAACTTCGTGTACTTCGTTTGTGTCCAACGACCAGACCAAGACCGCTTCCGGATCCCCACCATTATCAATACTTCATATATATTTGCAATATTCAGATTGCTTTATCATATTCTTGCTCGTTCTTCGATTGCTTGCAGGAATAGACCTTCGTGGTCAGGCTGACCGTGCTTCCAGCATTGTCAGTAACCTCAGGAGATTGGTTTAGCGATTGCTAAGGCGCAACGTCGTGCACGTTTGTAGTCGCATCGTCAAAGTCGTCTCCACCAAATCGATAGTTATCATCTCATCGAAAGATTGGGACACCCTCGCCTCTATCAAGTGGTATCAGTTTTCATGTTGCTCGGTGAGAATTTCCAGTTTTCCTAGATTAGATTTATTTTCTTACCTATTGTCCAAGAAAAAGCCACAAAAAAGAGTTAGATCTATTCATCCTTGGTCCAAGCCAGTCTGAGCCTTTGAAATTTTCTTTTCAATGCTTGCATAGTTGAATTATCGGTTGCATCATCGTGTCGAGTTGCTGGTCTTAGTGTCTAGTTTATTTAGAGTTTCGAGTTCTGTTCACATTAGTCACGCCACCGCTGCATCATTATCTCTTCCGCTGTCCACCACCCATCCATCAATTTCCACCACGTGCTACCCACCATTCATTGTCATAATAATAGTTGAGATCATTCACATCTTCACTTGATCCAATCTGCATCTTATCTAGTTTTTTTTGGAAAGAGGGAGAAAAAAAGAGAGAAAAAAAACGAGAGAAAAAAAAGGAGAAAAAAGTCATAGAAAAAAAAGGAGAGAAAGAAAAAAAAGTGTGAGGAAAAAAAGAGAGAAGAAAAAAAACAAAAAAATTGGCACAAACTTTTTCAGAGGAAAGTTGGAGACAAAGTTGTTGATATATCCTGCTTGGCTGTTGTTTCACCTCATTATCTTTACTGCCGTTGTGATCTTCACTTATATCTTGCTGTCCAGAGCTACTTAGTATCCTTCATTGATGCTAGTTGTGCTACGACGTGACTTCATTAGTGTTCTAGGCTCGCGTCTCTAGTTTGGTCTAGCCTAGGACCAGCACAGTACCGTCGTTGAGCGTTTATTCAACATCGCATCTCTGAATTGATTATTGCTAATCTTTTGCTATCATATATAGCCAACCCAGCTCCACATATTTCTACACCGTGTATACGTACGTTCCCTTGGCAATCGCTTTACACAATCTTCAGAGTTATTTGACACCGCTGGTTGCCTGTCACCACCTGCTGCTTGGTAAGAACTTGTAAGATATTGATATTTGCTTTACTGTGAGCGCTTTACCACCACACCCTAGTAGTTCATAGGAACATTATTCTTGAATTTTGTTTCTTGTTTCTACTAATCATGACAGGTTCCGAAGATAGAAGTTCTTGGACGACGGACACATCTTCACCATCACGAGAGTTGGGACAACACACACAAGCACATGGTCAGGTTATCTTTTTACCGTCATTTGAGGGTAGATTTAATCCTACTACTTATCTAGCTTGGGAGCTTGAAGTAGAACAAGTTTTTAGTCACCATGACTTTTCTGAACTTGAGCGAGTGCGAGCAGCCACTAGAGTATTTACTGATTTTGCTTCTGTTTGGTGGAGTGTACATTGTAAGAAAAACATTGATAACCAACCCACAACTTGGAAAGTTTTGAAAGCTGTAATGAGACAACAATTTTTCCCTCCTTATTATCGTCGTGAATTGCTTCGCAAATTTGAACAATTTAAACAAGGCAACAATACTATTCATGCTTACTACCAAGAGTTCAAATCTTATATGCATCATTGTGACATAGAAGAATCTGAGAATGATACAATGAATAGATTTTTTGGTGGTTTGAACCATGATATTCAGGCAAGATTTCAGTATATTCCTCGTTGCATTACTGGTATGTATGTCCGTGCTTGTACCTTTGAGAGACAGATACAGGAGAATGCATTAGGTGACTACAACAACTACTATTCCAGTTCATGCTCACCACCGCCGGTGGGTTCCTCCATCATTGCACCTCGGATTATGAGCGCGGCATCATCTCAAGGGTATGGTACATTGTCAACGTCCGTACCTACATCATCTACATCTTTGCCACAAGGTAACAGTAAAGATATTGATAATATAACTTCACATGAGAAAGATGCATGCCTAGTTAACTTGAATGCGTCATGTATTGAGTTACCTGTTGATTTGAGCACACCACCTATTTTAGAGAGTGATCAAACAACTGAAATATCAACAATTTTGAGTGCACCCATTGAATTAACTGTTGATGCAAAAGAACTAATGTTTAATCATTTTGATATGGCCTCCAATCTTGGTGATGATTCTGTGTCCAATGACTTATTGCATGTTTGCTTATTTAAGCATGTTGTAGCATGTAAATTTGATGCAAATAAGGTTTATTCACCAAAGTTGGGATGGTTTAAGGATGAACATTGCGAATCTTTTGAAATGAATAAGAGCTTCACTTATATGTGCAAACTGAGTTCTAATATTTTCATGCCTTCTACTTCTTGTGATAATTTTTTGGCTTTAGTTTTTATGAACTATGAAAGTTACTCATGTATACATGTGTCGTACGTGCAAAAATCAAGGGAAGTTAAACTGGATGACATATACATATACAACATGTACACCTTGTCTCTTTTGTTAGCCACATTTCAGATTAAGCAACGCCGAGGACGGCTTTGTTTTCAAAAAGGGGAGGATGATGAGGACATGAATACCTTGGATACGACCAAAAATATTGCATACATGCATATTTGTCAGGTGATTTCTAATGCAAACTATTCAATAATCTATTTATGTTATCCAGAACAAAAATACTTCACACACTTTTGTGTTTTGTCTAATTGCAGGTGTATGGGACATTTGTACAATCCACATATGAAGATAAGGGAAAAGGAGAAGTTTAGGTTGTGTTCAAAAAGTCCTCTCACGTCACTTTTGGGCCAAGAGAAGATAGAGTCCAAGTCTCTCACGTTCTGGATTCAGATTCGGACTGCACAGACATACCTGACTCAAAACGCCAACAACTTTTTCATACGGACTCCGAATTGGGTGATTCTTTTTTTGTTGGAAACTAGATTTCGTGCTCTTTCCAACCCAATTGGATTCACATTAAAATTCGTCCGGAGCGTTGAGTTACGGACGAAACAATCTGACGTTGCAGCAGAATCCGAGTCAAACTACAAGCCCAAAGGTGTTGCATCACCTCCACTTGGGCCCATGAGCCTTGTACGACCTAGGGTTAGTTTTAGGCTGCCTTGGGACGTCCTCCCACCTCCTTGGCCGCCACCCCTTGCTCCTATATAAGTAGATCCATCTAGTAGCTTTTTCCTGGGATTTGTTTAGTTAAAAGTTAGCCATTGCAACTTCGTGTACTTCGTTTGTGTCTAACGACCAGACCAAGACCGCTTCCGGATCCCCACCATTATCAATACTTCATATATATTTGCAATATTCAGATTGCTTTATCATATTCTTGCTCGTTCTTCGATTGCTTGCAGGAATAGACCTTCGTGGTCAGGCTGACCGTGCTTCCAGCATTGTCAGTAACCTCAGGAGATTGGTTTAGCGATTGCTAAGGCGCAACGTCATGCACGTTTGTAGTCGGATCGTCAAAGTCGTCTCCACCAAATCAATAGTTATCATCTCATCGAAAGATTGGGACACCCTCGCCTCTATCAACAACTTAGCAAACCAAGAGTGCCGCTGGAAAGAAGAGTTGATTTCAGTCGAAATAGATATAAAGATCACCGGAATCGGATGCACGGTTTGCAAATGGCAAGCAAAACAATAATGGCACTATTCTGCGATTAACAGCACGATGCCATCTAATTGCATCAAGAAAAATAAGCTACTGCACTCTAACATAGCAACAAAGCACATGGCAGTGATCCACCCAAGATGCTTGACAAAAGATGAACACTGAGCTACGGCTAAATCACATAATAGCAGGTTCAAATAAGCATGGCAAAAGTGCAAAAGATAACAGGTTCACAGACTTAGTGAAAATAACATGTCAGGATTTCACATCAGGAAGCAATGTTTAGAACAAGATAACAACATGCTACAGGAACATATCATGGCAAAGCAAGGCATGGAATGAAACTACTCAAAGCATATAACAAAAGTCCCTTACTGACCATAAGCCAAAAGGGATCAGAAAATACAATGGCAACCATGTAAACATAGCAAGTTTCGTTAACAGATTCAGACTTAGCAGAAAACTGGACATGGCAAAAACAGAGTTACGTAGGCATGTTTGCGAGCTCGATGCACTCACCACAAGGCATTGCAAGACAAACTAAGCATACACCCAGCAAGAAGACATGATCAATAAGCTAACCATGGCAAGAACACTCTCATAGCATGCATGGATCAACTACAACAACCTCGGCAAAATTGATTAACACGTAAACAATCTGCCAGGAACATTTTATAGCAAAAGTAGAGCAAGATTGAGTCATGCTAGGGTGCTCCATAATTGCAAACAAAGACATGGATGGATAGAGCATAACAATAACTCAAAATCATCCTTACTGAACATGCTCAAAAGAGGCATGGATCACTCTGTAGCAACAAGAATACATGGCATAAAAATAACATCAGGGAAATGACTTGAGAAGAATTCTAAGTCCTTGAAATCAGCAACATCACGAGAGCTACTTTGCATGCTTGTGCTAGTCACCACATTGATCACAAAAATACATGGCATACACCCCTGTAACGATAGCATGGCATAGCCCAAAACACATGTAGGGCTCAAGTTCATAGGAGGCACACATTAATCATGGCAAAATGAAAAAAGTCCATAATCTGATAAGCAACATAAACTAACATTACATAGCACTCTTGCAACAGAATTTAGGGCATCAAGATGAACTCAAATGAACATGGTGCAATGGAATGAAATGAAGAGCGCATCCAGACGAACAATTTGATAAGCTACATGCCCAAAACGGAGCTATGGTTGAAGAGATATGGTAAGATGAAGATGCCTAAAATTTTTGCAAACTGGGGACTCAGTGGAAAAAAAATCAACCTCGAGGTAAAAGTCAACGGGCACGGAAACAGAGGCTCGCCGGCGCGAGACTCGCCGAAGATGGCGGGGAAGGACGCGGAACTCGCGAAGATGGCAGATCTGGGCCGGATCTCGCCGGATCCGGCCGGATCCCGGCGCGGGGCGACGGAGGAGGTCGCCGGACGGCGCAGGACGACGCCGGGGACGACGGGGCGGCGGTCGGCGAGCTGGGCGGCGGCGTCCGGCGAACAGGGTGGCGGCGTCCGACGGCTGGGCGGCGGGGTCCCTCGCGGACGCAGGCGGCGCCGGTTCGGGCCTGGTGGGCCCTGCCTGGGCCCGGCGGGCTGGTGCACGGGTGGCGGCGCGGAGATGTGGGCGCGGGGCGGCGGCGAATCCGGAGCTGACACGTGGCGGCGGGCGGGTGGCAGGATTTTTCTCCGGCGGCGCCCGGACACGTCCGGCGGCGTGGAGGGGAGAGGAAGCTAGGGTTTCATCCGGTTTTTTGGGGGGGGCACCTATTTATACATAGAAAGAGCTAGGAGACTCCAAATGAGGAGTGATTTTCGGCCACGCGATCGTGATCGAACGACCAAGGGGATGGAGGGGGTTTTGGTGGGTTTTGGGCCACTTTGGAGAGGTGTTGGGCTGCAACACACATGAGGCCTTTACGGTTGCTCGGTTAACCGTTGGAGTATCAAAAGAATTCCAAATGGCACGAAACTTGACAGGCGGTCTACCGGTAGTATACCAAGGCCTCTTGGCAAGTCTCGGTCCAATGCGAGAATGTTTAACACCTGCACATGAAAAGAGGCAAATGTGGATGCCGGAGGACATAGGAGTGCCGGAATGGAAAACGGACAACGGGGAAAATGCTCGGATGCATGAGATGAACACATATGCAAATGCGATGCACATGATGACATGATATGAGATGCATGACATGGACAAAAGCATAACGAAGACAAAACCCAACCACGAGGGAATATCATAACTTAGTGTCGAAAATGGCAAGAGTTGGAATACAAATATGGCAAGTTACATACGGGGCGTTACATGTGATGCTTTGATGCGGAGCATCCTATGGACATCACCATGTCAAGAGTCCATTTGGCAAGTGACACGTGCCACATCTACTTCATACATATAAAGGTGAATCATCTCCTTTACACGTGTCCACTTGTACCTTTCAAGGATGGTATACTACTTGACCCCTCTCTCGTGTGCATACATAGGTGTGAGCGGAGCTACACATTCATCGAGGAGTCGAAGAAGAAGAGAACATCTACACCATCCAAGAGGGAAGCCTGGAAGCGGAGAAGGAAGCGCCAAGAAGAAGGCAGCAGCTCCCAGGCAACCCCGTGCGCACGGGCCCCTCTGACCCCGTGCCCACGGGCCTCCCAGGATGGCGGCCCTGAAGCCCCCGTGCGCACGGGCGTGTACCGTGCCCACGGGCCTCACGGACCCCGTGCGCACGGGCCCTTGCGTCAGGTCTCTGGATACCCCGTGCGCACGGGCTCCACTTACCCCGTGCGCACGGGGCCCCCTGTGTGTTGCTGCGGGCTTTGCCCATGTAATCCCCATTTCGTCCCTTCTTACCACTTCATCCCTTGGACCTATATATACTCGTTCATCTCCTCCATTTAGACTTAGCTAAGAATAGATCTAGACATTAGAGCTTAGCTCATGTATCTCCCCTTGTGGGATTCCTCTTGAGAGAGAGACACTCCATTGGAGTCCAAGGCCTCCATTGGAGAAGATACCTAGTGGATTCAAGACCCCCTTGAGGGAAGGATCTATCTAGATCATCAAGCCCTCATCTCCTTCATAGGATTTGGGACGAACTCTACCATGTATCTTATTTCCCTTTGATTGTTCATGTACCTTGTGGATCTTGTGTGTTTGTTTGCCTAGTGGATGTGTGATTGGACTTGTTCTTGAGTGTTCCTCTTGTTTTCCCTCTTGTGTTCATCTTGTTCTTGGGGATTCGCCCTCCAATTCATGAAAGATCTCCACTTAGGGTTCCACCCTATATCATTTGGTATCATGAGCCAGGTTGATCACGAAATTGGAGCCCCCTCTTTGTTTTTCTAGCCTAATCTTGCTTGTTCTTGCCCAATTTCGAAAATTCCCAACAAAAAGAGCCATAACAAATTTTTTGTGATTTGAAGTTTCTTGTGAGTTTTTGTTGATTTTGATCCGTGGATCTGGTGTCTAGCAAGTAGATCTAACTCCTATTGCGTCCCCATACCCCAATTTTTCTTTCCCCCATCGAATTTGACAAGAAAATCGCGAATTTTCCGCCTACCCCGTGCCCACGGGCTCCCCACCCCGTGCCCACGGGCCCCCGTGAAGTCTGTGGTGACCCCGTGTCCTCGGTACGTGTACCGTGTGCACGGGACCCCGTGTCCATGGGCCCTGGACCCCGTGCGCACGGCCCCCCCTACAGCAGCCGCGAGCATTTCATGTTTTTGCCCATAACTTCCACTCCCGAACTCCGATTTGGGTGTTCTTTGGCTCGTTGAAAAGCTAGCGACGTGCCTGAGCTGCTCATCTTGGTTTCACCACCATTTGACTCCATAAAATTTTTCCCATTTTTGCATCTTTTGCATAGGCCCTACGCCAGAACTTCCGCACCACCACATAAAACGTCCGCAAACTAACCCATTTTAGTTCTTATTGCACCTGTGGTTGGGTGAGTTGTGATTTGAGTCTCCTAAGGTGTTTAGGCTACTTAGGTACGGTTACATATTCATCCACCACCGGTGATTTGTATCAGTCCATCGACTACATACACCACGAGCTTCCACATCAACGACGACCATCCATCCTTTGAGACCATCTTCAACCGGAAGCAAGGTCGGTTACCCCAACTTCGTGAAAGGTTAAGTGTGACGAAGGTATCCATTCCGTCATAAACGTTTCCTTCCTTGCCATTACATCTTGATAGCCCCACCATCTTTGCGAATACCTTCATACCTATTGAGACTAGCTATCCGAGTATTGCCGGGCTTCGCGAAAACTTGTGCACCATAGTGATACGATATCATATTGTTGCATCATTGGATATATCATATAGTGCAATTGTTTACTCCCGTGCATATCTTGTGATACTTATCTTATGTTTGTGGTTGAGGCTCCTTAAGCATAGTGGAAAGGAAGAGAAGAGCAAAAAGACAAAAAAAGCTTTTAAGCAAGAAAGAGAATGATCATAAGCTTATAAGCAAAGAGTTGAGCATGAAAAGAGATACTTGTGCATGAGGATACATGGAATAGGAAACATTAGCTTGCATGCATATAGGTTGGTGCCAAGTGGTGAATCATGCCCAGGTGTGCAATCAAGCTAGTGCTCTCCTAGTGTTTGTGTAACACGAGCTTCGTCTTCATTAGGCAATTTTGTATTGCTCATCCCTATAGTTCCACAAGCCCCATTATCCCACCATGTGTGTTTCTTTATTGCCCTCCTCTATATTGGTGATCACTTGCTTTGCATTTTGAGTCCTTTGGATTTATTTCAACATTTACAATATCTTTCGACCCCCGTGCGCACGGGGTGGTGCGATTGTCTCTGGATACCCCGTGCGCACGGGGTCCAACGGGCAGAAAACCCCACCCTCACATGAACACTATAAAAAGGCCTTTCTTCCTCCTCCTCCCCTTAACCCTAATGTCTTGTTGAGCTCCACCATTGCCACACCCCATTTTGCTCAATACTCTCAATCCCTCCACCCAAACTTGTTGAAACTTTGGGGATTGGGAGAGCAAGACCCGATCTACAACTTGACCAAACCAAATCGCGTTCCCCGCAACATTTCTTCCCCATTGACTTGTTACTCTTGGAGCTTGGGCTCCTAGGCGGTTAGAGGTTCCTCCGGAAGCTTCCTTTCTTGTGGTGTGCTCCGGAGAAGTTTGTAAAGGTGTGGTGGTCACCTTCAAGACCAACCCCGAGTGGTTCGAGGCTCATCTATTGGGGGTGACTCGAAGGAGAATACGGTGAGCCTTTGGTGGCATTCCGCAAGCTTTGGCTCCGGCACCGCTCCAAACGGAGATTATCTCTTCCCCAAGGAAGAGTGAACTTCGGGTTAAAATCCGCGTCCTCGTCTCACTTGTGGTTAATCCATTCCCGCACCTTTCTTTGTTGTTGTATGCTTGTTGGCTTGCTAAGTAGTTTGTTGCCTAGCTTTTCTTCTTGGAGCTTGCTTGTCATATAGGTTGCATTCACCTAGTTGCATATCTAGTGAACTCTTTTATCCGCTAAGCCTTAAAATCTACAAGAAAGATTAAAATTTGTAGTCTCCTATTCACCCCCCTCTAGTCGACCGTATCGATCCTTTCAATTGGTATCAGAGCCTCGTGCTCTAATATAAGGTTTTACAACCTTAGAGGATATGGTCGATCTAGGGAATGAGGGAGGTGGCCTACCCATTGCGGGGATGGTCAAAACCAACCCCCCGCCGCGAATGGGACACTTGGTGCTCTGGTCGTTGCTCCTGCCGCTACTACTAAACCGAATGTCCCCTTGACCGTGGCCGATCTTCTTTCAATGTTTGCGGACCTCAAAGTCTTGATGTTGAAAGAGGTTCGTGCCTCGGTCAAGGAGGAAATTGATGCTCGCCTAAAGCCATCAATGTCCGCATCAAACTCGTTTAACCCAAATGAGGTTCATGATGCGGATGACTCGAGGGAACCTCTTGCTTCCTCGGCTCATACTCAAGTTCCCCAGTACAATGCCGTGGAACCCTTTTACTCTCCTCAACCCTTGCAACATCCCCGCATTAATCCTGTTGGGTCTCCGCCCCCTTTGAAAGCTAATGCATTTGCTAAGTGGAAGCTAGATATGGAGTTTCACATGCGAAGTGCTTCAACTCAATTGTGGTGGATTGTGGTCAATGGATTCAACCCCAAGGACCCAATGAATCTCACTCCAAGGGAAGCAGTTGATGATCAACTCAATGCTACCGCACACAACATGCTTTGCAACGCTGTGACTGAAGACTATAGTGATTCCATTGCTCTTCTCAAAACTGCAAAGGAAATTTGGGATTGCCTTGAGGAGGCTCTTGAAGGAGATGAAGCAATTCGAAGATCTCAATTGGCCTTGCTCAAACAAGAAGTCAATCTCTTTGTGAGGAATGAGGGTGAGTCCGCAGAAGAGGTTTACCGAAGGTTGAAGTACCTTGTGCTCAACTTGAGAACCTTTGGGTGCACTTGGGCAAATGATGAATTCATCAAGGACAAGTTCATAGATGCTATGGTTCTCACAGAACATACCATGGTCATGATGGTTCATCAACGTCCAGACTATCACAAGTTGACTTCGGCTCAAGTTGTTTCCACCTTCTCTACTGTAACGCCCCGGACACACCCGCCGGTGGTCGTTACTCCTGGCAGAATCTAGACTAGCCCCACAGAACAATACTAGTCTTTTCTGCACACTTTGTCCTCAC
Organism: Triticum urartu; assembly: GCF_003073215.2. Taxonomy (NCBI): domain Eukaryota; kingdom Viridiplantae; phylum Streptophyta; class Magnoliopsida; order Poales; family Poaceae; genus Triticum; species Triticum urartu. Next base: position 168,780,140 of record NC_053022.1, on the reverse strand, counting down.
TCGTGCGCACCCGGGAGCAACTTCCCGGTCGGTCACCCATCCTGACACTACTCCAAGCTGAGCACACTTAACTTTGGAGTTTTGTCCGAATGGGCTCCTAGAAAAGAAGGAATTCCTTATTGATATGAGTAGTCTATCATCCGTAATAAGCCAGGCCATTACATACACCCCCACTCAGAGGAACCGACGTCCTCGTCGGGCCACAGGAACGTTCCCTCTTGGCACATACATTTGTGCATCCAGTCCGGTACATGTACCATGCCATGTGCCACGACGGGTCACAAACGTCATGAACAACATGACCGCGCACCTATCCGCAAACATCCGTGTAACCGCGAGGATCGGCTCTGATACCATCTTGTAACGCCCCGAACACACCCGCCGGTGGTCGTTACTCCTGGCGGAATCTAGACTGGCCCCACAGATCAATACTAGTCTTTTCTGTGCACTTTGTCCTCACTCGTGCGCACCCGGGAGCAACTTCCCGGTCGGTCACCCATCCTGACACTACTCCAAGCTGAGCATGCTTAACTTTGGAGTTCTGTCCGAATGGGCTCCCGGAAAAGAAGGAATTCCTTATTGATATGAGTAGTCTATCATCCCTAATAAGCCAGGCCATTACATCTACCCATGTTCTTTTGGAAACCAAGTCCAAGAAAACATTTGCAATAGCTCAAGCAACCAAGAATTCCAATCTTGCCTTGAAGGCCAAGAAAGTGATGAGCCAATCCTCAAGGGAGGAAGAAGTGAGTGAAGAGATATGTGAGGAGGATAATGATACCTGGTGCCCGGCAAATGATTTTGCAGAAGACTTGGCTCTCTTAGTCAAGAAGTACTCCGGGACCATGGCAAACAAAGGAAGAAATCTTCAAGGGAGATCTTTTGGACAAAGGAAATGCTAAAATTGTGATAGCCCAAGACACTTTGTTCATGATTGTCCATATGAGAGACGTGAAGACAAGTTCGAGAAGCTTGTGCTTAAGAAGAAGAAGTTCACTAAGTTTGCAAAGAGGAAGGATGACAAGGCTCTTGTTCATGAAGAATACATGTCTGGAGATGAAGATGACGGTGATGATGATCAAGTGGGCACGGCCGCCTTCGCCATGCATGCCACTACCTCTTCCTCCACCAACGGCCTCTTCGACTCTCCAAACGAGGACAAGCCATTCACTCATCGATGCCTCATGGCCATAGAGGTAAAAACAAAATCCAAACCCAAGAGACCCGACAACTACACTCCCAATGTCTCATGTGAGATAGTGGAGGATGAGTGTGAGGAGGGTTTGGATAATGATGAGGAATCCTTAATGGCTTTCATGAAAACTCTTCATGGTGAAGCTCATGCTCGTTTTGGCGATCTCCTTAAGTCACTCGCCGAACGCGATGACTTTATTGAGAACGTTGAGAACCTCCTTATAGAGGAAAAAGAGAGAGTTGATCTGCTCGAGCACGAACTTAATGAAGAGAGTGTCATGAGAGCATCACTTGAGGAAGCCTTATCTGCTCATCAAATTGACTTTGTTAAAACCAACGATGCTTTGCAACTTGCTCTTGAGAATAAAGATGCTCTTAACGTTAGAGTTGAAAAACTTCTGGTTGATCATACAAGACTTGTTGAGGAGCATGAGTTCCTTGTGATTAGTTCCAAGGTTGTCAAAGGTGACCTCATTGCTTTCACCGAGTCTTATGCTCAATTAAAAGCTACAACCATTAAGGCTCTCACTTCCGTACCTCATATTGATTTAAATGATGATGCTTGTACGGCTAACTTTGCTCATGATTGCACCTCCCTTCAAGAGGAAAATAAGAAGTTGAAAGCTCAAATTGAGAAAGGGCTTGTATCATGCATCCAAGGGGAGAAAAACCTAAACGATCTCTTGAGCAACCAAAAGGAGTGTGTTGCCAAGGAGGGAGTTGGGTTTAATCCCGCATCTAAGAGTTCTAAGAACGAGAAGAAGAAGAACAACAAGAAGATCGGTCTGACTCCATCCCCTCCCCAAAAGGTAGTGTCTGTGCAAGAAGGGCACAAGGAGAAGGAGAAGGAAATGAAGGGTGTTGGGAATGGTAAGGTCATTAGGGACAAGGCTATTCCAAAGAATTTTGCCGGCAAGAACAATCCATCATATGTTCTCATGAGAGGAGATGATGGCTATACCTTTGCAAAATTTGTTGGAACTAACTATGATGATTATGCTTGGACTATTTGGGTTCCCAAGACCCTTGTTGCTAACTCAACAGGACCCATTGCAAAATGGGTACCTATAACCAAAGCTTGATTATTGTAGGACTATGTCTCTGGTGGAACTCAATGGGTGATCGATAGTGGAAGCACCAATCATATGACCGGAGAAAGGGAGATGTTTGTGGAGTTCGTTGATTCACTCAAGGCCTCTTCGAACATCTCCTTCGATGACAATAGAAAGGGAAAGGTATTGGGTTTGGGCAAGGTGGTAATCTCTAATGATTCATCTCTTGCAAATGTCATGCTTGTCCAATCCCTTCACTACAATTTACTTTCAACTATTCAATTGGCTCGTGCCGGACATGATTCACATTTTGGTGAATTCCATGTGACCGTCTTTAAGAGGAGCAATCTCAAAGTGGTCTTTGTTGGGCATGTTGAAGACAACCTTTACGTGGTTGATTTCTCGAAAGAGAAAACTCATCTTGCAACATGCCTAATGGCCAAGCCCGACGTGGGGTGGCTATGGCACCGTAGGCTAGCCCACGTGGGCATGAGAAATTTACAAGCTCTCTTAAAGGGGGAGCACATTCTTGGACTAACCAATGTGTCTTTTGCCAAAGATCGTCCTTGTAGTGCTTGCATTGCCGGAAAGCTTCATGAAAAAGCTCATAAAGTAAAGACTATCATCACCACCTTGAGGCCCCTCGAGCTTATCCATTTGGATCTATTTGGGCCTCGAACATATGATAGTTTGGGAGGAAGGAGATATTGCCTTGTCATTGTTGATGACTTCACAAGATATACTTGGGTGTTCTTTCTCAAGAGTAAAGATGAAACTCAAGAAACTTTCATCAACTTTTCCAAAGAAGCTCAGTGTCAACATAACCGTGAGATCAAGGCAATCCGAAGTGACAATGGCACCGAGTTCAAAAACTATACAATGGATGAATTCTTGAGTGAAGAGGGGATAAAGCACCAATATGCCGCACCATATACTCCCCAACAAAATGGTGTTGCGGAGAGGAAGAATCGGACTCTTTTTGAGATGGCTAGGACCATGCTTGATGAGTACAAATCACCATACAAGCTTTGGGCAGAAGCCATCAACACCGCGTGCCATGCTTCAAACCGGCTTTATCTTCGCAAGCTCAAGAACAAGACCCCTTATGAGCTCCTAATTGGGAGAAAGCCCAACGTCAAATACTTTCGGGTATTCTGTTGTAAGTATTTCATTTTAAACAAAAAATCCCGGTTAGCTAAATTTGAGTCTAGAACTTATGAGGGCATATTTGTTGGATATGCATCACACTCTCATGCTTACCGAGTTCTCAATAAATCCACCGGATGCATTGAGGAAACGATAAATGTGGAGTTTGATGAAGATAACGGCTCTCGCATGGAGCAAATTGTTCCTAGTGTTGTAGGTGATGAGGCTCCTTCACAAGCTATAAGGACAATGGGGATAGGCCACATTCTCCCACAAGAAACACCCCATGTCCAAGTAGAAGAAGAAGGAGTAAGATCCCCTCTTGAGGATTCTCCACAAGGGAAGTCATCACCGACACCACTTGTACAAGATGCCTTGGGAAGTAATGAACCTATCCAAGAACAAGATCAAGACCCTCATATTCCTGAGCAAGATCAAAAGCAAACTCTTCCGAATAATGAAGAACCAATCGTTGAGGCCCAAGATCAAGCTCAAAGTCATCATCAAGATCTAGATCAACCCCAACCACAAGTGTCTTCATCGTCATCACTTCCTACTGAGCAAGAACCTGTGGTTGAAAAGAGAAGAGTGTCTCCAAGACTAAAGCAATCTCAAGGGCAAGCTTCTTCATCAAGTCCAAAACCAAGTGAAGAAGAGCTTGACCGCAAAGATCAAAAAGTGGCGGCCAAGCTAAAACATCTTCAACACCTCACCGAGAACATCTACAGAAGCATCAAAAAGGGGGTAACTACTCGTAGACATTTGGCAAACTTTGGTTAACATCACTCGTTTGTCTCTTGTGTTGAACCCCTTAAGGTGGAAGATGCCCTTGACGATCCGCATTGGATAGATGCCATGCATGAAGAACTCAACAACTTCACACGCAACAAAGTGTGGACCCTTGTAGAAAGACCCAAGGAATTTCATAATGTCATTGGGACAAAGTGGATTTTCAGGAACAAACAAGATGAATATGGACAAGTAATAAGGAACAAGGCAAGGTTAGTGGCACAAGGTTTCACCCAAGTTGAATGTTTGGACTTTGGTGAAACTTTTGCCCCCGTTGCCCGTCTCGAATCCATTCGCATCTTGCTTGCTTATGCCTCTCATCATGATTTCAAATTATATCAAATGGATGTTAAGAGTGCATTTCTTAATGGTCCTCTTAAGGAGTTGGTGTATGTCAAGCAACCTCCCGGTTTTGAAGACCCCGATCATCCCTCTCACGTTTATGAACTCCATAAGGCTCTCTATGGACTCAAACAAGCACCTCGTGCTTGGTATGATCACCTTACGGCGTTCCGAAGCGAGAAGGGGTTCCAGATTGGGGTAATAGATTCCACTCTCTTTACGAAGAGGGTAAAAGGAGAGTTGTTTGTCTTCCAAATATATGTTGATGATATTATCTTTGGGTCAACTAACCATGCTATTAATGTTGAGTTTGAGAATCTTATGACTAAGGAATTTGCGATGAGCATGATGGGAGAGTTGAAGTTGTTTCTCGGTTTTCATGTGAAGCAATTGAGAGGCGGAACCTTCATCAATCAATCACATTATATCCAAGACATGCTCAAGAGATTCAAAATGCAAGAAGTCAAGCCAATGAAGACACCAATGGCCACAAATGGTCAACTTCATCTTGATCCAAATGGTAAAGAAGTGGATCCAAAGGTATATCACTCTATGATCGGTTCCTTGCTTTACCTTTGTGCATCTAGGCCAGATATTATGTTGAGTGTGTGTATGTGTGCAAGATTTAAATCCGCTCCTAAGGAGAGCCACTATTCGGCAGTGAAAAGGATCCTTCGATATTTGGTTCATACCCCAAACTTGGGCCTTTGGTATCCCAAGGGATCATCATTTGAGTTAATGGGTTACTCGGATTCGGATTGGGCCGGAGACAAGGTTGATCGCAAGTCCACATCCGGATCATGTCAATTCCTAGGGAGATCATTGGTAAGTTGGTCTTGAAAGAAGCAAAATTGTATATCTCTCTCCACAGCAGAAGCCGAGTATATTGCTGCCGGAAGTTGTTGTGCCCAATTACTATGGATGAGGCAAACTTTGATGGATTACGGTGTCAAATGTGACAAAGTGCCTCTTTGGTGTGACAATGAAAGTGCCATCAAGATCGCCGAGAATCCGGTTCAACATAGCAAGACCAAGCATATTGAGATTCGTCATCATTTCATTAGAGATCATGTGGCCAAGGGAAACATTGAGTTACTCCATGTCAACACCGAGAATCAACTAGCAGGCATCTTCACCAAGCCCCTTGACGAAGTGAGATTCCGCGAGTCAAGGCATGAGCTAAATATCGTGGATATTAGTAACTTTGGATGAAACTCTAGCTCACACACACATACTCATGTACTATCTTGCTTAGATGTAGGCACATGTATAGGGGGAGCTAGCTCAACTCATGAGCTATCTTATCCTAGAAGTGCATAAAACAAACACAATCTTTCACATAAGCCACTTTAGGTGGTACTTGTGCTTCAAATATGAGTATTGGTATTGGGCCCAAGGTTCATATCTTCGCGGTGCCATACCAAGTAAACTCAAACATGGTGGCCTCGGCCACCGCCCTCGCTTGAGGGTTTTATCCGTGTTTCTTTCGTGTGTGTGGTGTGGTGTTTCTTTTTTTTGGTTGGTTCTCCTCGCTTCTTTTTGGTACAAGTGCTCCACATATACCCTTTCCATAGTGATAGGACTTTCCTCGCGGCGTGTTCAGAAACGTAGACCGAGTGCCTTGTGAAGTAGGGGTAAGAGTATACACTCAGCCCTGTATTTAAAAAATCCACTCATGTCAAAGTTCCTGAATACCCCGTGCGCACAGGCCTGTAGTGCCCACGGGCTCTGAACCGTGCGCACGGGACCCCCGTGCGCACGGGGCTCACTTAGCCCGTACGCACGGGGTCTGCGGTTTCTGGTCCTGAAGAGGTGGGGCATGGGGGGGCTCGGGTCCATTCCCACCCATTCGCCCCCTCCACTCCCCAGGAAGCCTCCAGCGCCGCCGCCGTCGCCTCCACGCGCCGGAGCTCCTCCGGGCCTTGTCGGAGTTCTTCCTCCGTGGATTTAGATCCTGATGGGGTCCTCCTCCGGTTGGTCCTCTCCTCTTGTTCCATCTCCTTGAGTTCCCCTCTTTTGTTCTAGCTTTAGGGTTTCTTTGCTCCCTTGATTCGTTTGGCCTCAACTAGTTTGTAGATAGAAGTCTAGTGCGTAGATCCGTTGGTCCCTCTGCTGCACCCACTCCCGGAGCTCTTTCTGATAGTGGCTGTCGCTGGGAGACCCCCGTGTCCACGAGGTGTTTGACCCCTGTGCCCACGGGGTCTAAACCCCCGTGCGCACGGGCTATCCAGGAACTATTGCCTAGACTTTTGTCTATCTCCTTGCCATTTATCTTGCACTTGTACTCATTTGTGCCTCGTGCTTTGTGTTGTTGGGTTTTTGTGTGTGTTTCAGACTCCGCTGACAAGAGGTCTGAGCTTCGTCGCAAGCGTGCAAAAGGAGGATCAAAGGACTTCACCATTGCTCGTCGTCAGCCGTCTGAAGGCATGGGTCAGGGGTCTGGGACAAGTCAGCGCCGTGCTCGCCGTGCAGCCTCAAAGCAGCCCGTTGTTGAGGCTTCCGATGAATCTGAGGAAGAATATGACTCACAAGATGATGAGATAGAATAATAAGAGGATCGTGGTGAGGAAGATGAAGAAGATGATCGTGATGAGGAAGATGAAGAAGAGGAAGAGGAGTCTAGTCCGGAGGAAGCCACTCCGGGCAGGCGTGACCTCCGGAATATGCCTCTTGTCATGTGGACCAAGCCAGAGATCTGGGCTGACAGACAGAACCATCCGTATGTTAAGGCCACGAGTATGGGAATG